>NC_074677.1:2917357-2943663 GCF_029448725.1 Salvelinus fontinalis
AACAGGTAGAAGGGCCATGGGTCATAACAGCTAGAAGGGCCATGGGTCATAACAACTAGAAGGGCCATGGGTCATAACAGCTAGAAGGGTCATAACAGCTAGAAAGGCAATGGGTCATAACAGCTAGAAGAGCAATGGGTCATAACAGCTAGAAGGCTCATAACAGCAAGAAGGGCCATGGGTCATAACAGCTAGAAGGGCCATGGGTCATAACAGCTAGAAGGGCCATGGGTCATAACAGCTAGAAGAGCCATGGGTCATAACAGCTAGAAGGGCCATAACAGCTAGAAGGGTCATGGGTCATAACAGCTAGAAGGGCCACGGGTCATAACAGCTAGAAGGGTCATGGGTCATAACAGCTAGAAGGGCCATGGGTCATAACAGCTAGAAGGGTCATGGGTCATAACAGCTAGAAGGGTCATAACAGCTAGAAGGGCCATGGGTCATAACAGCTAGAAGGGCCATAACAGCTAGAAGGGCCATGGGTCATAACAGCTAGAAGGGTCATAACAGCTAGAAGGGTCATGGGTCATAACAGCTAGAAGGGTCATAACAGCTAGAAGGGTCATAACAGCTAGAAGGGTCATGGGTCATAACAGCTAGAAGGGCCATGGGTCATAACATGTAGAAGGGCCATAACAGCTAGAAGGGCCATGGGTCATAACAGCTAGAAGGGCCATGGGTCATAACAGCTAGAAGGGTCATAACAGCTAGAAGGGCCATGGGTCATAACAGCTAGAAGGGCCATGGGTCATAACAGCTAGAAGGACCATGGGTCATAACAGCTAGAAGGGCCATGGGTCATAACAGCTAGAAGGGTCATGGGTCATAACAGCTAGAAGGGTCATAACAGGTAGAAGGCCCATGGGTCATAACAGGTAGAAGGGTCATGGGTCATAACAGCTAGAAGGGTCATAACAGGTAGAAGGGCCATGGGTCATAACAGCTAGAAAGGCCATGGGTCATAACAGCTAGAAGGGCCATGGGTCATAACAGCTAGAAGGGCCATGGGGCATAACAGCTAGAAGAGCCATGGGTCATAACAGCTAGAAGAGCCATGGGTCATAACAGCTAGAAGAGCCATGGGTCATAACAGCTAGAAGGGCCATGGGTCATAACAGCTAGAAGGGCCATGGGTTATAACAGCTAGAAGGGCCATGGGTTATAACAGCTAGAAGGGCCATAACAGCTAGAAGGGTCATAACAGCTAGAAGGGTCATGGGTCATAACAGCTAGAGGGGTCATAACAGATAGAAGGGCCATGGGTCATAACAGCTAGAAGGGTCATAACAGCTAGAAGGGCCATGGGTCATAACAGCTAGAAGGGTCATGGGTCATAACAGCTAGAGGGGTCATAACAGCTAGAAGGGCCATGGGTCATAACAGCTAGAAGGGTCATAACAGATAGAAGAGCCATGGGTCATAACAGCTAGAAGGGTCATAACAGATAGAAAAGCCATGGGTCATATTGGATTGTATAGAAATGCAAGAAATGTGCTTTAGATACCAAAGAAATTGTGGGGGAGGACCCCCAGACTGGTTATCCCCCCACCCACTCCTAAAACTGCCCTCATTACTGTACGTAGTCAATCACATACACATTTTTTCACATCAACGTGATTTGAATCGTTGCTGGTTACTACGTAACTCATTCTTAGCTCTTTAGTTGTTTGTCTTCCAAATCAAATCCTGTCCTCAGTGGAAAAGTTGGGCTGTTCTCCAACACCATCCATCCATGATGCGCCTGTCCTGTACTGAAGCCTCTGAACACCTCATACCCTCCCAACTGTGTGTAGCCTCCAGTAGCAGCCCTCTAGTAGCCATCTCTTGTTTGGATAAATACCATAGTAGTGTGTTACCTACCACGTCTGGAGTGTGTGTGCGTGTGTGAGGCGTGTTAACCTACCACGTCTGGAGTGTGTGTGCGTGTGTGAGGCGTGTTAACCTACCACGTCTGGAGTGTGTGCGTGTGTGAGGCGTGTTTACCTACCACGTCTGGAGTGTGTGTGCGTGTGTGAGGCGTGTTTACCTACCACGTCTGGAGTGTGTGTGCATGTGTGAGGCGTGTTAACCTACCACGTCTGGAGTGTGTGTGCATGTGTGAGGCGTGTTAACCTACCACGTCTGGAGTGTGTGTGCATGTGTGAGGCGTGTTTACCTACCTGTCTGGAGTGTGTGTGCGTGTGTGAGGCGTGTTTACCTACCTGTCTGGAGTGTGTGTGCGTGTGTGAGGCGTGTTTACCTACCTGTCTGGAGTGTGTGTGCGTGTGTGAGGCGTGTTTACCTACCTGTCTGGAGTGTGTGTGCGTGTGTGAGGCGTGTTTACCTACCTGTCTGGAGTGTGTGTGCGTGTGTGAGGCGTGTTTACCTACCTGTCTGGAGTGTGATCGGGGATCCGGCTGTCTGAAGAAAGAGTCTGGTAGTTTCCTCATCCTCATAGGCAGAGAGGAGGGGGGCAGGGCGGAGGTTTTAGGGTTCATCACGGAGTTAAACAGCGCCTCCAGATCCGTCTGGGAGTCCCCGCGGACGTGCACGATCTGCTGCCCCACCGGGGGCGCGCACTGACCCTGCCGCGCGTCCATGTTGCCTTCCAGAAATGATGCGTCCAATTAAAACAACTGAACAGTTTATTATGAATGATAACGAATGATTCCAAAACGAGAAATGGTCCAGAGTTAAATGGAAGACGACCCTTAAACTGACTACAAAGAACGGATATTCTTTGGAGTTTAATTTGTTTTTGTGGATTTTAATTTTGAAAGTTCTTATAGTGTTTTGTGTAATTCGTTATTTGATAAACTGGAAAAACATTGTTATCCTGCACCATCAAATGAAATAGTTATGTTAGTTTCCTTGGTGAATTTCCGCTGAAAACACGCATCCAGCCAGACGGCCCGTCCCACAAACCTCAGACGAGCTGCACTCAACTTTTCCCCCTACAGAAACTTCGTCTGATGATCGCTTTTCTTCAACCGATGGACTCGAAAACCGTCCCAGCTACTCCCAAATGGGATTTCTGCATACTGTCCGACATTCAGTCCTCTACATAGTTTCATTTGGTGAAAAATAAGTGTTTACGTGGTAATAAATCTCAGTTTTCCAAAGTTGTTCCAAACTGTCGATAGGACAGGCTACAGCCTCAGAGTCTCATGTGACCAGTGAGAGGCGGGGTTCCAAGGTTATTTTTACCGTCGATGGTTAAAGGCTGCCACCAGAGGGCGCTGCCTCCTTTATTTATTCTTCTTCCACTGGAGTGTAAATCAGTACACCGTGAAACAAAAGAAAAAGGAAAACAATTACCCTGCCAACTAACCCTTCACTTATTATTATCATTTTTTTAAAACACCACCCCATTCCACTACTTTGACCCTTCCTGACCCTACACCATCAGGCCAACAGCCTGGGAGGACTGTACACTACCATTCAATAATCCCTGTAACTCCTCTGCAGTAGAATGTCATAAACCCAAGTTCTTCTCTGCAGCTGCCACCACGACACAATTTTCTGTGATTGATATTCCATTTCTGCGGTACGGTTGATAACCATGGCAATGAATGCAAAATGTCTACTATTCACTGGCAGCCTCTTAGGATCCCTCACCCTTGACCTCACCCTTGACCTCACCCTTCCTCTACTTTCTTCACTGCCTCAGCATACAAAACCCTCTGTACTACTCTGACACTGGCCACCTCAACCTGCATCTCTCGCACCGGACCCCAGCAACATGGGCACCCTTACAGGTAACACATTCCACTTCTTTTGCCAAAACTACACATTCCTTTGTCTCGTGCGCTCCAGGAAACGTCTCACATTTAGGAATCTCCCTCCTACACACTGCTGCAACATCACCATCAGCTTGGCACCTGAAACAAGGAAGGGGGTTCGGAACAAGAAAGAGAGATATCCTAACATTAGCCTCGTTATTGTTATTTTATTGTGTTGCTTTTTATTAAAACTTTTAAAGACAGTGACTCTTCTGTTTCACCATGCTCGCCACCAGGCCTGCGTTGCACCAGAAGGCAGACGTCACAGACACAGGGAATCTTCAACTTCAGTTGATCCATCTCCACCCTTACCACCACCAACCAGACTGTCCTCTCTCTCATCTGACCCAGTCTCTAGCTAGTCCCCTTTCTAGTGCACTACACAGACACAGGGAATCTTCAAAAAGTAATGGAAACCCATTTAACTAAATGTTTTATTCGGTATTTTCATGTGCACTTTGTCATCACTCACAGCCTTTTATCTGCCACAAGTCAATTTGATGGAAACATCTCTGGTGGGAAAATGCGCAAATTGATCTCGGCAGATTTTTTTTATATTTGCATGAAAATCTGTCGCCAACTGAATGGAACCCTGACTACTGTCGGATTCCTTGTTCCTCGTGTCTCCATCCTTTCCACTACTCCTTGTTCCTCGTGTCTCCAACCTTTCCACTACTACTTGTTCCTCGTGTCTCCATCCTTTCCACTACTCCTTGTTCCTCATGTCTCCATCCTTTCCACTACTCCTTGTTCCTCATGTCTCCATCCTTTCCACTACTACTTGTTCCTCGTGTCTCCAACCTTTCCACTACTCCTTGTTCCTCGTGTCTCCATCCTTTCCACTACTACTTGTTCCTCGTGTCTCCATCCTTTCCACTACTCCTTGTTCCTCGTGTCTCCATCCTTTCCACTACTCCTTGTTCCTCGTGTCTCCATCCTTTCCACTACTCCTTGTTCCTCGTGTCTCCATCCTTTCCACTACTACTTGTTCCTCGTGTCTCCAACCTTTCCACTACTCCTTGTTCCTCGTGTCTCCATCCTTTCCACTACTCCTTGTTCCTCGTGTCTCCATCCTTTCCACTACTACTTGTTCCTCGTGTCTCCATCCTTTCCACTACTACTTGTTCCTCGTGTCTCCATCCTTTCCACTACTACTTGTTCCTAGTGTCTCCAACCTTTCCACTACTCCTTGTTCCTCGTGTCTCCATCCTTTCCACTACTACTTGTTCCTCGTGTCTCCATCCTTTCCACTACTACTTGTTCCTCGTGTCTCCATCCTTTCCACTACTACTTGTTCCTCGTGTCTCCAACCTTTCCACTACTCCTTGTTCCTCGTGTCTCCATCCTTTCCACTACTACTTGTTCCTCGTGTCTCCATCCTTTCCACTACTCCTTGTTCCTCGTGTCTCCAACCTTTCCACTACTCCTTGTTCCTCGTGTCTCCATCCTTTCCACTACTCCTTGTTCCTCGTGTCTCCAACCTTTCCACTACTACTTGTTCCTCGTGTCTCCATCCTTTCCACTACTCCTTGTTCCTCGTGTCTCCATCCTTTCCACTATTACTTGTTCCTCGTGTCTCCAACCTTTCCACTACTCCTTGTTCCTCGTGTCTCCATCCTTTCCACTACTCCTTGTTCCTCGTGTCTCCAACCTTTCCACTACTACTTGTTCCTCGTGTCTCCAACCTTTCCACTACTACTTGTTCCTCGTGTCTCCAACCTTTCCACTACTCCTTGTTCCTCATGTCTCCATCCTTTCCACTACTCCTTGTTCCTCGTGTCGCCATCCTTTCCACTACTACTTGTTCCTCGTGTCTCCATCCTTTCCACTACTACTTGTTCCTCGTGTCTCCATCCTTTCCACTACTCCTTGTTCCTCGTGTCTCCAACCTTTCCACTACTCCTTGTTCCTCGTGTCTCCATCCTTTCCACTACTCCTTGTTCCTCGTGTCTCCATCCTTTCCACTACTCCTTGTTCCTCGTGTCTCCAACCTTTCCACTACTCCTTGTTCCTCGTGTCTCCATCCTTTCCACTACTACTTGTTCCTCGTGTCTCCATCCTTTCCACTACTACTTGTTCCTCGTGTCTCCAACCTTTCCACTACTCCTTGTTCCTCGTGTCTCCATCCTTTCCACTACTACTTGTTCCTCATGTCTCCAACCTTTCCACTACTACTTGTTCCTCGTGTCTCCATCCTTTCCACTACTACTTGTTCCTCGTGTCTCCATCCTTTCCACTACTCCTTGTTCCTCGTGTCTCCAACCTTTCCACTACTCCTTGTTCCTCATGTCTCCATCCTTTCCACTACTCCTTGTTCCTCGTGTCTCCATCCTTTCCACTACTACTTGTTCCTTTGCGTCAGACAGACGTCTGGATGCCTGCCTGATGCTCGTTGCTCCTACTTTTCTTGTTCCTCTTTGACTCCTAATTTAATGCCTTTTAACCGTTGCAAGAGCTGAGCGTCGTTCTCCAGCTAGCCTTTTTAAGAGAGGCTTTGCTCATGCACACACACCCACACCCTCAATGTCAAAGCTCAAGCCTTCTCGCGCAAGCCCTTCTGCCACCAAGTATCAAATGGGCTTTGGTGGTCAAGATGTGTTGGTATCTGCACAAAAGCTTTGACAGGGAGGCATAGTGGAGTGGTAATGTGCGTGCAAGCAGTTGCTCCCGATGCCACTTGGGTACACTGCAGCATCCACTGAGAGGCTCTTGCTGCCAAGGGAAATGACCATAATTTTCACTTGTCTGACCGCTTGCATGATGACGAGTTTCTCACACGACTGGCCTATCTGGGTGAGGTTTTTTCTCACCTGAATGATCTGAATCTAGGATTACAGGGACTCTCCGCAACTATATTCAATGTGCGGGACAAAATTGAGGCTATGATTAGGAAGTTGGAGCTTCTCTGTTGTCAAATGTGATATAGCGAAGCACCTGAGTGAGTTGGGTGCACAATTACGCAGGTACTTTCCCGAAACGGATGACACAAACAACTGGATTCGTTATCCCTTTCATGTCCTGCCTCCAGTCCACTTACCGATATCTTAACGAGAGAGATTGATCTTTATTGCAACAAGCGGTTCTATGAAAATAGAATTTAATCAGAAGCCAATGGCAGATTTCTAGATTGGGCTGCGCTCAGAATATCCTGCCTTGGCAAATCGTGTTGTTAAGACTCTGATGCCCTTTGCAACCACGTACCTATGTGAGAGTGGATTCTCGGCCCTCACTGGTATGAAAACTAAATACAGGCACAGACTGTGTGGAAAATGATTTCAGACTGAGACTCTCTCCAATACAATACAACATTGCAGAGTTATGTGCATCCTTTCAAGCACACCCTTCTCATTAACCTGTGGTGAGTTATTCACCATTTTCGATGAACAAATAAGGTTTTATATGTAAGATGGCTAAATAAAGAGCAAAATGATTGATTATTATTATATTATTTGTGCCCTGGTCCTATAAGAGCTCTTTGACACTTCCCATGAGCCGGGTTGTGACAAAACTCCCACTCATTGTTATGTTTAATAAATGTATTGTATAGTGTGTGTGTGTGGCGGGCTTACAACAATGATGGAACAACATTTGAGAGTGCGCTGACCCTGGTGCTAGAGGGGGTACAGCTGGAGGTTGAATGTTTGAAGGGGTACAGCTGGAGGTTGAATGTTTGAAGGGGTCGGGACTATAACAAGTTTGGGAACCACTGCCTTAAGGTATAACAAATATGTATAAAACATTTTTGGGATGAAACATTGAATTTGGTATTGCTGCTATTAGCCAATAAAAATGCATTGAATAACAGATTCACTACATAAAACAACAGATAGCCCCCCCCAACAAAAAAATCTAAAGGAAGTTTGTTCTGAAGTGTCTGTCCTATATCTGAGAGATAAGAAAGATCAGGAAACTATTTTATCTTGTTTTTTGTATTTAACCCCTTATTTTAGGCACTGAACTATCTCCATATATAGTTCCATTCATTTCTTTGTAGTGTTACTGGGGACCTAACCCAAACCGTTAGGAGGCTACAGACAGAAGGGTTGGTACTGTAGACCATCCTATTGGTGAGAGTCTCATCTTTCAATAGAGTGGTCATAATAATAATATGTACGCCCAACACGACAGATGTTTTTGTGAGAAGACCGATTTTCGGGATGTCTCCTGGTCTGATACACACCTTTCACCACAGATGGGATGTCTCCTGGTCTGATACACACCGCATCACCACAGATGGGATGTCTCCTGGTCTGATACACACCGCATCACCACAGATGGGATGTCTCCTGGTCTGATAAACACCTCTCTGTCACCTTTCACCACAGATGGGATGTCTCCTGGTCTGATACACACCGCTCTAGCTCTGTCACCTTTCACCACAGATGCGGAAGGGCGATATCGACAGTTGTGATGGATTGAGACACAGCCCAGTAAAAGTTTATACAGATACTGTATCTCTAGTACTGTATCTCTAGTTTATACGGATACTGTATCTCTAGTTTAAACAGATACTGTATCTCTAGTACTGTATCTCTAGTACTGTATCTCTAGTACTGTATCTCTAGTACTGTATTTCTAGTTTAAACAGATACTGTATCTCTAGTTTAAACAGATACTGTATCTCTAGTTTAAACAGATACTGTATCTCTAGTTTAAACAGATACTGTATCTCTAGTTTAAACAGATACTGTATCTCTAGTTTAAACAGATACTGTATCTCTAGTACTGTATCTCTAGTTTATACAGATACTGTATCTCTAGTACTGTATCTCTAGTTTAAACAGATACTGTATCTCTAGTACTGTATCTCTAGTTTAAACAGATACTGTATCTCTAGTTTATACAGATACTGTATCTCTAGTTTAAACAGATAGTGTATCTCTAGTTTAAACAGATACTGTATCTCTAGTACTGTATCTCTAGTTTATACAGATACTGTATCTCTAGTACTGTATCTCTAGTTTAAACAGATACTGTATCTCTAGTACTGTATCTCTAGTACTGTATCTCTAGTTTAAACAGATACTGTATCTCTAGTACTGTATCTCTAGTTTAAACAGATACTGTATCTCTAATACTGTATCTCTAGTTTATACGGATACTGTATCTCTAGTTTAAACAGATACTGTATCTCTAGTACTGTATCTCTAGTTTATACGGATACTGTATCTCTAGTTTAAACAGATACTGTATCTCTAGTACTGTATCTCTAGTTTATACAGATACTGTATCTCTAGTTTAAACAGATACTGTATCTCTAGTTTATACAGATACTGTATCTCTAGTACTGTATCTCTAGTTTAAACAGATACTGTATCTCTAGTTTAAACAGATACTGTATCTCTAGTTTATACAGATACTGTATCTCTAGTACTGTATCTCTAGTTTAAACAGATACTGTGTCTCTAGTTTAAACAGATACTGTATCTCTAGTTTATACAGATACTGTATCTCTAGTTTAAACAGATAGTGTATCTCTAGTTTATACAGATAGTGTATCTCTAGTTTAAACAGATACTGTATCTCTAGTTTAAACAGATACTGTATCTCTAGTTTAAACAGATACTGTATCTCTAGTTTAAACAGATACTGTATCTCTAGTACTGTATCTCTAGTTTAAACAGATACTGTATCTCTAGTTTAAACAGATACTGTATCTCTAGTTTAAACAGATACTGTATCTCTAGTTTAAACAGATACTGTATCTCTAGTTTAAACAGATACTGTATCTCTAGTTTATACAGATAGTGTATCTCTAGTACTGTATCTCTAGTTTATACAGATACTGTATCTCTAGTTTAAACAGATACTGTATCTCTAGTTTATACAGATAGTGTATCTCTAGTTTAAACAGATACTGTATCTCTAGTTTAAACAGATACTGTATCTCTAGTTTATACAGATACTGTATCTCTAGTTTAAACAGATAGTGTATCTCTAGTTTAAACAGATACTGTATCTCTAGTTTAAACAGATACTGTATCTCTAGTACTGTATCTCTAGTTTAAACAGATACTGTATCTCTAGTACTGTATCTCTAGTTTAAACAGATACTGTATCTCTAGTTTGTACAGATACTGTATCTCTAGTTTATACAGATACTGTATCTCTAGTTTAAACAGATACTGTATCTCTAGTACTGTATCTCTAGTTTAAACAGATACTGTATCTCTAGTTTAAACAGATACTGTATCTCTAGTTTAAACAGATACTGTATCTCTAGTTTAAACAGATACTGTATCTCTAGTTTAAACAGATACTGTATCTCTAGTTTAAACAGATACTGTATCTCTAGTTTAAACAGATACTGTATCTCTAGTTTATAAGATACTGTATCTCTAGTTTATACAGATACTGTATCTCTAGTTTATAAGATACTGTATCTCTAGTTTATACAGATACTGTATCTCTAGTTTATACAGATACTGTATCTCTAGTACTGTATCTCTAGTTTATACAGATACTGTATCTCTAGTACTGTATCTCTAGTTTATACAGATACTGTATCTCTAGTACTGTATCTCTAGTTTAAACAGATACTGTATCTCTAGTTTAAACAGATACTGTATCTCTAGTTTAAACAGATACTGTATCTCTAGTTTATACAGATACTGTATCTCTAGTTTATACAGATACTGTATCTCTAGTTTATACAGATACTGTATCTCTAGTTTAAACAGATACTGTATCTCTAGTACTGTATCTCTAGTTTAAACAGATACTGTATCTCTAGTTTAAACAGATACTGTATCTCTAGTTTAAACAGATACTGTATCTCTAGTACTGTATCTCTAGTTTATACAGATACTGTATCTCTAGTACTGTATCTCTAGTCCAAACAGATACTGTATCTCTAGTTTAAACAGATACTGTATCTCTAGTACTGTATCTCTAGTTTATACAGATACTGTATCTCTAGTACTGTATCTCTAATTTAAACAGATACTGTATCTCTAGTTTAAACAGATACTGTATCTCTAGTTTAAACAGATACTGTATCTCTAGTACTGTATCTCTAGTTTATACAGATACTGTATCTATAGTACTGTATCTCTAGTTTAAACAGATAGTGTATCTCTAGTACTGTATCTCTAGTTTAAACATATACTGTATCTCTAGTTTATACAGATACTGTATCTCTAGTTTAAACAGATACTGTATCTCTAGTTTATACAGATACTGTATCTCTAGTTTAAACAGATACTGTATCTCTAGTTTATACAGATACTGTATCTCTAGTTTAAACAGATACTGTATCTCTAGTTTAAACAGATACTGTATCTCTAGTTTAAACAGATACTGTATCTCTAGTTTAAACAGATACTGTATCTCTAGTTTATACAGATACTGTATCTCTAGTACTGTATCTCTAGTTTAAACAGATACTGTATCTCTAGTTTAAACAGATACTGTATCTATAGTTTATACAGATACTGTATCTCTAGTTTATACAGATACTGTATCTCTAGTTTATACAGATACTGTATCTCTAGTTTATACAGATACTGTATCTCTAGTTTAAACAGATACTGTATCTCTAGTTTAAACAGATACTGTATCTCTAGTTTAAACAGATACTGTATCTCTAGTTTATACAGATACTGTATCTCTAGTACTGTATCTCTAGTTTAAACAGATACTGTATCTCTAGTTTAAACAGATACTGTATCTCTAGTTTATACAGATACTGTATCTCTAGTTTAAACAGATACTGTATCTCTAGTTTATACAGATACTGTATCTCTAGTTTATACAGATACTGTATCTCTAGTTTATACAGATACTGTATCTCTAGTTTATACAGATACTGTATCTCTAGTACTGTATCTCTAGTTTATACAGATACTGTATCTCTAGTTTAAACAGATACTGTATCTCTAGTTTATACAGATACTGTATCTCTAGTACTGTATCTCTAGTTTATACAGATACTGTATCTCTAGTTTAAACAGATACTGTATCTCTAGTTTATACAGATACTGTATCTCTAGTACTGTATCTCTAGTTTATACAGATACTGTATCTCTAGTTTAAACAGATACTGTATCTCTAGTTTATACAGATACTGTATCTCTAGTTTAAACAGATACTGTATCTCTAGTTTATACAGATACTGTATCTCTAGTACTGTATATCTAGTTTAAACAGATACTGTATCTCTAGTACTGTATCTCTAGTTTAAACAGATACTGTATCTCTAGTACTGTATCTCTAGTTTATACAGATACTGTATCTCTAGTTTAAACAGATACTGTATCTCTAGTACTGTATCTCTAGTTTATACAGATACTGTATCTCTAGTTTAAACAGATACTGTATCTCTAGTACTGTATCTCTAGTTTATACAGATACTGTATCTCTAGTTTAAACAGATAGTGTATCTCTAGTTTATACAGATAGTGTATCTCTAGTTTAAACAGATACTGTATCTCTAGTTTAAACAGATACTGTATCTCTAGTTTAAACAGATACTGTATCTCTAGTTTAAACAGATACTGTATCTCTAGTACTGTATCTCTAGTTTAAACAGATACTGTATCTCTAGTTTAAACAGATACTGTATCTCTAGTTTAAACAGATACTGTATCTCTAGTTTAAACAGATACTGTATCTCTAGTTTAAACAGATACTGTATCTCTAGTTTATACAGATAGTGTATCTCTAGTACTGTATCTCTAGTTTATACAGATACTGTATCTCTAGTTTAAACAGATACTGTATCTCTAGTTTATACAGATACTGTATCTCTAGTTTAAACAGATAGTGTATCTCTAGTTTAAACAGATACTGTATCTCTAGTTTAAACAGATACTGTATCTCTAGTACTGTATCTCTAGTTTAAACAGATACTGTATCTCTAGTACTGTATCTCTAGTTTAAACAGATACTGTATCTCTAGTTTGTACAGATACTGTATCTCTAGTTTATACAGATACTGTATCTCTAGTTTAAACAGATACTGTATCTCTAGTACTGTATCTCTAGATTAAACAGATACTGTATCTCTAGTTTAAACAGATACTGTATCTCTAGTTTAAACAGATACTGTATCTCTAGTTTAAACAGATACTGTATCTCTAGTTTAAACAGATACTGTATCTCTAGTTTAAACAGATACTGTATCTCTAGTTTATACAGATACTGTATCTCTAGTTTATAAGATACTGTATCTCTAGTTTATACAGATACTGTATCTCTAGTTTATACAGATACTGTATCTCTAGTTTATACAGATACTGTATCTCTAGTACTGTATCTCTAGTTTATACAGATACTGTATCTCTAGTACTGTATCTCTAGTTTATACAGATACTGTATCTCTAGTACTGTATCTCTAGTTTAAACAGATACTGTATCTCTAGTTTAAACAGATACTGTATCTCTAGTTTAAACAGATACTGTATCTCTAGTTTATACAGATACTGTATCTCTAGTTTATACAGATACTGTATCTCTAGTTTATACAGATACTGTATCTCTAGTTTAAACAGATACTGTATCTCTAGTACTGTATCTCTAGTTTAAACAGATACTGTATCTCTAGTTTAAACAGATACTGTATCTCTAGTTTAAACAGATACTGTATCTCTAGTACTGTATCTCTAGTTTATACAGATACTGTATCTCTAGTACTGTATCTCTAGTCCAAACAGATACTGTATCTCTAGTTTAAACAGATACTGTATCTCTAGTACTGTATCTCTAGTTTATACAGATACTGTATCTCTAGTACTGTATCTCTAATTTAAACAGATACTGTATCTCTAGTTTAAACAGATACTGTATCTCTAGTTTAAACAGATACTGTATCTCTAGTACTGTATCTCTAGTTTATACAGATACTGTATCTCTAGTACTGTATCTCTAGTTTAAACAGATAGTGTATCTCTAGTACTGTATCTCTAGTTTAAACAGATACTGTATCTCTAGTTTATACAGATACTGTATCTCTAGTTTAAACAGATACTGTATCTCTAGTTTATACAGATACTGTATCTCTAGTTTAAACAGATACTGTATCTCTAGTTTATACAGATACTGTATCTCTAGTTTAAACATATACTGTATCTCTAGTTTAAACAGATACTGTATCTCTAGTTTAAACAGATACTGTATCTCTAGTTTAAACAGATACTGTATCTCTAGTTTAAACAGATACTGTATCTATAGTTTATACAGATACTGTATCTCTAGTTTATACAGATACTGTATCTCTAGTTTATACAGATACTGTATCTCTAGTTTATACAGATACTGTATCTCTAGTTTAAACAGATACTGTATCTATAGTTTATACAGATACTGTATCTCTAGTTTATACAGATACTGTATCTCTAGTTTATACAGATACTGTATCTCTAGTTTATACAGATACTGTATCTCTAGTTTAAACAGATACTGTATCTCTAGTTTAAACAGATACTGTATCTCTAGTTTAAACAGATACTGTATCTCTAGTTTATACAGATACTGTATCTCTAGTACTGTATCTCTAGTTTAAACAGATACTGTATCTCTAGTTTAAACAGATACTGTATCTCTAGTTTATACAGATACTGTATCTCTAGTTTATACAGATACTGTATCTCTAGTTTATACAGATACTGTATCTCTAGTTTATACAGATACTGTATCTCTAGTTTATACAGATACTGTATCTCTAGTTTATACAGATACTGTATCTCTAGTACTGTATCTCTAGTTTATACAGATACTGTATCTCTAGTTTAAACAGATACTGTATCTCTAGTTTATACAGATACTGTATCTCTAGTACTGTATCTCTAGTTTATACAGATACTGTATCTCTAGTTTAAACAGATACTGTATCTCTAGTTTATACAGATACTGTATCTCTAGTACTGTATCTCTAGTTTATACAGATACTGTATCTCTAGTTTAAACAGATACTGTATCTCTAGTTTATACAGATACTGTATCTCTAGTTTAAACAGATACTGTATCTCTAGTTTATACAGATACTGTATCTCTAGTACTGTATATCTAGTTTAAACAGATACTGTATCTCTAGTACTGTATCTCTAGTTTAAACAGATACTGTATCTCTAGTACTGTATCTCTAGTTTATACAGATACTGTATCTCTAGTTTAAACAGATACTGTATCTCTAGTACTGTATCTCTAGTTTATACAGATACTGTATCTCTAGTTTAAACAGATACTGTATCTCTAGTACTGTATCTCTAGTTTATACAGATACTGTATCTCTAGTTTAAACAGATACTGTATCTCTAGTACTGTATCTCTAGTTTATACAGATACTGTATCTCTAGTTTAAACAGATACTGTATCTCTAGTTTATACAGATACTGTATCTCTAGTTTAAACAGATACTGTATCTCTAGTTTATACAGATACTGTATCTCTAGTTTAAACAGATACTGTATCTCTAGTTTAAACAGATACTGTATCTCTAGTTTATACAGATACTGTATCTCTAGTTTAAACAGATACTGTATCTCTAGTTTAAACAGATACTGTATCTCTAGTTTAAACAGATACTGTATCTCTAGTTTATACAGATACTGTATCTCTAGTTTAAACAGATACTGTATCTCTAGTACTGTATCTCTAGTTTATACAGATACTGTATCTCTAGTACTGTATCTCTAGTTTAAACAGATACTGTATCTCTAGTTTAAACAGATACTGTATCTCTAGTTTAAACAGATACTGTATCTCTAGTTTATACAGATACTGTATCTCTAGTTTAAACAGATACTGTATCTCTAGTACTGTATCTCTAGTTTAAGCAGATACTGTATCTCTAGTACTGTATCTCCAGTTTAAACAGATACTGTATCTCTAGTACTGTATCTCTAGTTTATACAGATACTGTATCTCTAGTACTGTATCTCTAGTTTATACAGATACTGTATCTCTAGTACTGTATCTCTAGTTTAAACAGATACTGTATCTCTAGTTTAAACAGATACTGTATCTCTAGTTTAAACAGATACTGTATCTCTAGTTTAAACAGATACTGTATCTCTAGTTTAAACAGATACTGTATCTCTAGTTTAAACAGATACTGTATCTCTAGTTTAAACAGATAGTGTATCTCTAGTTTATACAGATACTGTATCTCTAGTTTATACAGATACTGTATCTCTAGTTTAAACAGATACTGTATCTCTAGTTTAAACAGATACTGTATCTCTAGTTTAAACAGATACTGTATCTCTAGTACTGTATCTCTAGTTTAAACAGATACTGTATCTCTAGTACTGTATCTCTAGTTTATACAGATACTGTATCTCTAGTACTGTATCTCTAGTTTAAACAGATACTGTATCTCTAGTACTGTACCTCTAGTTTATACAGATACTGTATCTCTAGTAATGTATCTCTAGTTTAAACAGATACTGTATCTCTAGTTTAAACAGATACTGTATCTCTAGTTTAAACAGATACTGTATCTCTAGTTTATACAGATACTGTATCTCTAGTTTAAACAGATACTGTATCTCTAGTTTAAACAGATACTGTATCTCTAGTTTATACAGATACTGTATCTCTAGTACTGTATCTCTAGTTTATACAGATACTGTATCTCTAGTACTGTATCTCTAGTTTAAACAGATACTGTATCTCTAGTTTATACAGATACTGTATCTCTAGTTTAAACAGATACTGTATCTCTAGTTTATACAGATACTGTATCTCTAGTTTATACAGATACTGTATCTCTAGTTTATACAGATACTGTATCTCTAGTACTGTATCTCTAGTTTAAACAGATACTGTATCTCTAGTTTAAACAGATACTGTATCTCTAGTACTGTATCTCTAGTTTAAAGAGATACTGTATCTCTAGTTTATACAGATACTGTATCTCTAGTTTAAACAGATACTGTATCTCTAGTTTATACAGATACTGTATCTCTAGTTTATACAGATACTGTATCTCTAGTTTATACAGATACTGTATCTCTAGTTTATACAGATACTGTATCTCTAGTACTGTATCTCTAGTTTATACAGATACTGTATCTCTAGTTTAAACAGATACTGTATCTCTAGTTTATACAGATACTGTATCTCTAGTACTGTATCTCTAGTTTATACAGATACTGTATCTCTAGTTTAAACAGATACTGTATCTCTAGTTTATACAGATACTGTATCTCTAGTACTGTATCTCTAGTTTATACAGATACTGTATCTCTAGTTTAAACAGATACTGTATCTCTAGTTTATACAGATACTGTATCTCTAGTTTAAACAGATACTGTATCTCTAGTTTATACAGATACTGTATCTCTAGTACTGTATATCTAGTTTAAACAGATACTGTATCTCTAGTACTGTATCTCTAGTTTAAACAGATACTGTATCTCTAGTACTGTATCTCTAGTTTATACAGATACTGTATCTCTAGTTTAAACAGATACTGTATCTCTAGTACTGTATCTCTAGTTTATACAGATACTGTATCTCTAGTTTAAACAGATACTGTATCTCTAGTACTGTATCTCTAGTTTATACAGATACTGTATCTCTAGTTTAAACAGATAGTGTATCTCTAGTTTATACAGATAGTGTATCTCTAGTTTAAACAGATACTGTATCTCTAGTTTAAACAGATACTGTATCTCTAGTTTAAACAGATACTGTATCTCTAGTTTAAACAGATACTGTATCTCTAGTACTGTATCTCTAGTTTAAACAGATACTGTATCTCTAGTTTAAACAGATACTGTATCTCTAGTTTAAACAGATACTGTATCTCTAGTTTAAACAGATACTGTATCTCTAGTTTAAACAGATACTGTATCTCTAGTTTATACAGATAGTGTATCTCTAGTACTGTATCTCTAGTTTATACAGATACTGTATCTCTAGTTTAAACAGATACTGTATCTCTAGTTTATACAGATACTGTATCTCTAGTTTAAACAGATAGTGTATCTCTAGTTTAAACAGATACTGTATCTCTAGTTTAAACAGATACTGTATCTCTAGTACTGTATCTCTAGTTTAAACAGATACTGTATCTCTAGTACTGTATCTCTAGTTTAAACAGATACTGTATCTCTAGTTTGTACAGATACTGTATCTCTAGTTTATACAGATACTGTATCTCTAGTTTAAACAGATACTGTATCTCTAGTACTGTATCTCTAGATTAAACAGATACTGTATCTCTAGTTTAAACAGATACTGTATCTCTAGTTTAAACAGATACTGTAT
Organism: Salvelinus fontinalis; assembly: GCF_029448725.1. Classification (NCBI taxonomy): domain Eukaryota; kingdom Metazoa; phylum Chordata; class Actinopteri; order Salmoniformes; family Salmonidae; genus Salvelinus; species Salvelinus fontinalis. Next base: position 2,935,336 of record NC_074677.1, read on the forward strand.
CTCTAGTTTAAACAGATACTGTATCTCTAGTTTAAACAGATACTGTATCTCTAGTTTAAACAGATACTGTATCTCTAGTTTATACAGATACTGTATCTCTAGTTTATAAGATACTGTATCTCTAGTTTATACAGATACTGTATCTCTAGTTTATACAGATACTGTATCTCTAGTTTATACAGATACTGTATCTCTAGTACTGTATCTCTAGTTTATACAGATACTGTATCTCTAGTACTGTATCTCTAGTTTATACAGATACTGTATCTCTAGTACTGTATCTCTAGTTTAAACAGATACTGTATCTCTAGTTTAAACAGATACTGTATCTCTAGTTTAAACAGATACTGTATCTCTAGTTTATACAGATACTGTATCTCTAGTTTATACAGATACTGTATCTCTAGTTTATACAGATACTGTATCTCTAGTTTAAACAGATACTGTATCTCTAGTACTGTATCTCTAGTTTAAACAGATACTGTATCTCTAGTTTAAACAGATACTGTATCTCTAGTTTAAACAGATACTGTATCTCTAGTACTGTATCTCTAGTTTATACAGATACTGTATCTCTAGTACTGTATCTCTAGTCCAAACAGATACTGTATCTCTAGTTTAAACAGATACTGTATCTCTAGTACTGTATCTCTAGTTTATACAGATACTGTATCTCTAGTACTGTATCTCTAATTTAAACAGATACTGTATCTCTAGTTTAAACAGATACTGTATCTCTAGTTTAAACAGATACTGTATCTCTAGTACTGTATCTCTAGTTTATACAGATACTGTATCTCTAGTACTGTATCTCTAGTTTAAACAGATAGTGTATCTCTAGTACTGTATCTCTAGTTTAAACAGATACTGTATCTCTAGTTTATACAGATACTGTATCTCTAGTTTAAACAGATACTGTATCTCTAGTTTATACAGATACTGTATCTCTAGTTTAAACAGATACTGTATCTCTAGTTTATACAGATACTGTATCTCTAGTTTAAACATATACTGTATCTCTAGTTTAAACAGATACTGTATCTCTAGTTTAAACAGATACTGTATCTCTAGTTTAAACAGATACTGTATCTCTAGTTTAAACAGATACTGTATCTATAGTTTATACAGATACTGTATCTCTAGTTTATACAGATACTGTATCTCTAGTTTATACAGATACTGTATCTCTAGTTTATACAGATACTGTATCTCTAGTTTAAACAGATACTGTATCTATAGTTTATACAGATACTGTATCTCTAGTTTATACAGATACTGTATCTCTAGTTTATACAGATACTGTATCTCTAGTTTATACAGATACTGTATCTCTAGTTTAAACAGATACTGTATCTCTAGTTTAAACAGATACTGTATCTCTAGTTTAAACAGATACTGTATCTCTAGTTTATACAGATACTGTATCTCTAGTACTGTATCTCTAGTTTAAACAGATACTGTATCTCTAGTTTAAACAGATACTGTATCTCTAGTTTATACAGATACTGTATCTCTAGTTTATACAGATACTGTATCTCTAGTTTATACAGATACTGTATCTCTAGTTTATACAGATACTGTATCTCTAGTTTATACAGATACTGTATCTCTAGTTTATACAGATACTGTATCTCTAGTACTGTATCTCTAGTTTATACAGATACTGTATCTCTAGTTTAAACAGATACTGTATCTCTAGTTTATACAGATACTGTATCTCTAGTACTGTATCTCTAGTTTATACAGATACTGTATCTCTAGTTTAAACAGATACTGTATCTCTAGTTTATACAGATACTGTATCTCTAGTACTGTATCTCTAGTTTATACAGATACTGTATCTCTAGTTTAAACAGATACTGTATCTCTAGTTTATACAGATACTGTATCTCTAGTTTAAACAGATACTGTATCTCTAGTTTATACAGATACTGTATCTCTAGTACTGTATATCTAGTTTAAACAGATACTGTATCTCTAGTACTGTATCTCTAGTTTAAACAGATACTGTATCTCTAGTACTGTATCTCTAGTTTATACAGATACTGTATCTCTAGTTTAAACAGATACTGTATCTCTAGTACTGTATCTCTAGTTTATACAGATACTGTATCTCTAGTTTAAACAGATACTGTATCTCTAGTACTGTATCTCTAGTTTATACAGATACTGTATCTCTAGTTTAAACAGATACTGTATCTCTAGTACTGTATCTCTAGTTTATACAGATACTGTATCTCTAGTTTAAACAGATACTGTATCTCTAGTTTATACAGATACTGTATCTCTAGTTTAAACAGATACTGTATCTCTAGTTTATACAGATACTGTATCTCTAGTTTAAACAGATACTGTATCTCTAGTTTAAACAGATACTGTATCTCTAGTTTATACAGATACTGTATCTCTAGTTTAAACAGATACTGTATCTCTAGTTTAAACAGATACTGTATCTCTAGTTTAAACAGATACTGTATCTCTAGTTTATACAGATACTGTATCTCTAGTTTAAACAGATACTGTATCTCTAGTACTGTATCTCTAGTTTATACAGATACTGTATCTCTAGTACTGTATCTCTAGTTTAAACAGATACTGTATCTCTAGTTTAAACAGATACTGTATCTCTAGTTTAAACAGATACTGTATCTCTAGTTTATACAGATACTGTATCTCTAGTTTAAACAGATACTGTATCTCTAGTACTGTATCTCTAGTTTAAACAGATACTGTATCTCTAGTACTGTATCTCTAGTTTAAACAGATACTGTATCTCTAGTACTGTATCTCTAGTTTATACAGATACTGTATCTCTAGTACTGTATCTCTAGTTTATACAGATACTGTATCTCTAGTACTGTATCTCTAGTTTAAACAGATACTGTATCTCTAGTTTAAACAGATACTGTATCTCTAGTTTAAACAGATACTGTATCTCTAGTTTAAACAGATACTGTATCTCTAGTTTAAACAGATACTGTATCTCTAGTTTAAACAGATACTGTATCTCTAGTTTAAACAGATAGTGTATCTCTAGTTTATACAGATACTGTATCTCTAGTTTATACAGATACTGTATCTCTAGTTTAAACAGATACTGTATCTCTAGTTTAAACAGATACTGTATCTCTAGTTTAAACAGATACTGTATCTCTAGTACTGTATCTCTAGTTTAAACAGATACTGTATCTCTAGTACTGTATCTCTAGTTTATACAGATACTGTATCTCTAGTACTGTATCTCTAGTTTAAACAGATACTGTATCTCTAGTACTGTACCTCTAGTTTATACAGATACTGTATCTCTAGTAATGTATCTCTAGTTTAAACAGATACTGTATCTCTAGTTTAAACAGATACTGTATCTCTAGTTTAAACAGATACTGTATCTCTAGTTTATACAGATACTGTATCTCTAGTTTAAACAGATACTGTATCTCTAGTTTAAACAGATACTGTATCTCTAGTTTATACAGATACTGTATCTCTAGTACTGTATCTCTAGTTTATACAGATACTGTATCTCTAGTACTGTATCTCTAGTTTAAACAGATACTGTATCTCTAGTTTATACAGATACTGTATCTCTAGTTTAAACAGATACTGTATCTCTAGTTTATACAGATACTGTATCTCTAGTTTATACAGATACTGTATCTCTAGTTTATACAGATACTGTATCTCTAGTACTGTATCTCTAGTTTAAACAGATACTGTATCTCTAGTTTAAACAGATACTGTATCTCTAGTACTGTATCTCTAGTTTAAAGAGATACTGTATCTCTAGTTTAAACAGATACTGTATCTCTAGTATTGTATCTCTAGTTTATACAGATACTGTATCTCTAGTTTATACAGATACTGTATCTCTAGTACTGTATCTCTAGTTTAAACAGATACTGTATCTCTAGTTTAAACAGATACTGTATCTCTAGTTTATACAGATACTGTATCTCTAGTTTATACAGATACTGTATCTCTAGTACTGTATCTCTAGTTTAAACAGATACTGTATCTCTAGTTTATACAGATACTGTATCTCTAGTTTAAACAGATACTGCATCTCTAGTTTAAACAGATACTGTATCTCTAGTTTAAACAGATACTGTATCTCTAGTTTATACAGATACTGTATCTCTAGTTTAAACAGATACTGTATCTCTAGTACTGTATCTCTAGTTTATACAGATACTGTATCTCTAGTTTAAACAGATACTGTATCTCTAGTACTGTATCTCTAGTTTATACAGATACTGTATCTCTGGTACTGTATCTCTAGTTTATACAGATACTGTATCTCTAGTTTAAACAGATACTGTATCTCTAGTTTAAACAGATACTGTATCTCTAGTACTGTATCTCTAGTTTATACAGATACTGTATCTCTAGTTTAAACAGATACTGTATCTCTAGTACTGTATCTCTAGTTTAAACAGATACTGTATCTCTAGTTTATACAGATACTGTATCTCTAGTTTATACAGATACTGTATCTCTAGTTTATACAGATACTGTATCTCTAGTTTAAACAGATACTGTATCTCTAGTACTGTATCTCTAGTTTAAACAGATACTGTATCTCTAGTTTAAACAGATAGTGTATCTCTAGTACTGTATCTCTAGTTTAAACAGATAGTGTATCTCTAGTACTGTATCTCTAGTTTAAACAGATAGTGTATCTCTAGTACTGAATATCTAGTTTAAACAGATAGTGTATCTCTAGTACTGTATCTCTAGTTTAAACAGATACTGTATCTCTAGTTTATACAGATACTGTATCTCTAGTTTAAACAGATAGTGTATCTCTAGTTTATACAGATACTGTATCTCTAGTTTAAACAGATACTGTATCTCTAGTTTAAACAGATAGTGTATCTCTAGTTTATACAGATAGTGTATCTCTATTTTAAACAGATACTGTATCTCTAGTTTAAACAGATACTGTATCTCTAGTACTGTATCTCTAGTTTAAACAGATACTGTATCTCTAGTTTATAAGATACTGTATCTCTAGTTTAAACAGATACTGTATCTCTAGTTTAAACAGATACTGTATCTCTAGTACTGTATCTCTAGTTTAAACAGATACTGTATCTCTAGTTTATACAGATACTGTATCTCTAGTTTATACAGATACTGTATCTCTAGTTTAAACAGATACTGTATCTCTAGTACTGTATCTCTAGTTTAAACAGATAGTGTATCTCTAGTACTGAATATCTAGTTTAAACAGATAGTGTATCTCTAGTACTGTATCTCTAGTTTAAACAGATACTGTATCTCTAGTACTGTATCTCTAGTCCAAACAGATACTGTATCTCTAGTTTAAACAGATACTGTATCTCTAGTACTGTATCTCTAGTTTATACAGATACTGTATCTCTAGTACTGTATCTCTAATTTAAACAGATACTGTATCTCTAGTTTAAACAGATACTGTATCTCTAGTTTAAACAGATACTGTATCTCTAGTACTGTATCTCTAGTTTATACAGATACTGTATCTCTAGTACTGTATCTCTAGTTTAAACAGATAGTGTATCTCTAGTACTGTATCTCTAGTTTAAACAGATACTGTATCTCTAGTTTATACAGATACTGTATCTCTAGTTTAAACAGATACTGTATCTCTAGTTTATACAGATACTGTATCTCTAGTTTAAACAGATACTGTATCTCTAGTTTATACAGATACTGTATCTCTAGTTTAAACATATACTGTATCTCTAGTTTAAACAGATACTGTATCTCTAGTTTAAACAGATACTGTATCTCTAGTTTAAACAGATACTGTATCTCTAGTTTATACAGATACTGTATCTCTAGTACTGTATCTCTAGTTTAAACAGATACTGTATCTCTAGTTTAAACAGATACTGTATCTATAGTTTATACAGATACTGTATCTCTAGTTTATACAGATACTGTATCTCTAGTTTATACAGATACTGTATCTCTAGTTTATACAGATACTGTATCTCTAGTTTAAACAGATACTGTATCTCTAGTTTAAACAGATACTGTATCTCTAGTTTAAACAGATACTGTATCTCTAGTTTATACAGATACTGTATCTCTAGTACTGTATCTCTAGTTTAAACAGATACTGTATCTCTAGTTTAAACAGATACTGTATCTCTAGTTTATACAGATACTGTATCTCTAGTTTAAACAGATACTGTATCTCTAGTTTATACAGATACTGTATCTCTAGTTTATACAGATACTGTATCTCTAGTTTATACAGATACTGTATCTCTAGTTTATACAGATACTGTATCTCTAGTACTGTATCTCTAGTTTATACAGATACTGTATCTCTAGTTTAAACAGATACTGTATCTCTAGTTTATACAGATACTGTATCTCTAGTACTGTATCTCTAGTTTATACAGATACTGTATCTCTAGTTTAAACAGATACTGTATCTCTAGTTTATACAGATACTGTATCTCTAGTACTGTATCTCTAGTTTATACAGATACTGTATCTCTAGTTTAAACAGATACTGTATCTCTAGTTTATACAGATACTGTATCTCTAGTTTAAACAGATACTGTATCTCTAGTTTAAACAGATACTGTATCTCTAGTTTAAACAGATACTGTATCTCTAGTTTAAACAGATACTGTATCTCTAGTTTATACAGATACTGTATCTCTAGTTTATAAGATACTGTATCTCTAGTTTATACAGATACTGTATCTCTAGTTTATACAGATACTGTATCTCTAGTACTGTATCTCTAGTTTATACAGATACTGTATCTCTAGTACTGTATCTCTAGTTTATACAGATACTGTATCTCTAGTACTGTATCTCTAGTTTAAACAGATACTGTATCTCTAGTTTAAACAGATACTGTATCTCTAGTTTAAACAGATACTGTATCTCTAGTTTATACAGATACTGTATCTCTAGTTTATACAGATACTGTATCTCTAGTTTATACAGATACTGTATCTCTAGTTTAAACAGATACTGTATCTCTAGTACTGTATCTCTAGTTTAAACAGATACTGTATCTCTAGTTTAAACAGATACTGTATCTCTAGTTTAAACAGATACTGTATCTCTAGTACTGTATCTCTAGTTTATACAGATACTGTATCTCTAGTACTGTATCTCTAGTCCAAACAGATACTGTATCTCTAGTTTAAACAGATACTGTATCTCTAGTACTGTATCTCTAGTTTATACAGATACTGTATCTCTAGTACTGTATCTCTAATTTAAACAGATACTGTATCTCTAGTTTAAACAGATACTGTATCTCTAGTTTAAACAGATACTGTATCTCTAGTACTGTATCTCTAGTTTATACAGATACTGTATCTATAGTACTGTATCTCTAGTTTAAACAGATAGTGTATCTCTAGTACTGTATCTCTAGTTTAAACAGATACTGTATCTCTAGTTTATACAGATACTGTATCTCTAGTTTAAACAGATACTGTATCTCTAGTTTATACAGATACTGTATCTCTAGTTTAAACAGATACTGTATCTCTAGTTTATACAGATACTGTATCTCTAGTTTAAACAGATACTGTATCTCTAGTTTAAACAGATACTGTATCTCTAGTTTAAACAGATACTGTATCTCTAGTTTAAACAGATACTGTATCTCTAGTTTATACAGATACTGTATCTCTAGTACTGTATCTCTAGTTTAAACAGATACTGTATCTCTAGTTTAAACAGATACTGTATCTATAGTTTATACAGATACTGTATCTCTAGTTTATACAGATACTGTATCTCTAGTTTATACAGATACTGTATCTCTAGTTTATACAGATACTGTATCTCTAGTTTAAACAGATACTGTATCTCTAGTTTAAACAGATACTGTATCTCTAGTTTAAACAGATACTGTATCTCTAGTTTATACAGATACTGTATCTCTAGTACTGTATCTCTAGTTTAAACAGATACTGTATCTCTAGTTTAAACAGATACTGTATCTCTAGTTTATACAGATACTGTATCTCTAGTTTAAACAGATACTGTATCTCTAGTTTATACAGATACTGTATCTCTAGTTTATACAGATACTGTATCTCTAGTTTATACAGATACTGTATCTCTAGTTTATACAGATACTGTATCTCTAGTACTGTATCTCTAGTTTATACAGATACTGTATCTCTAGTTTAAACAGATACTGTATCTCTAGTTTATACAGATACTGTATCTCTAGTACTGTATCTCTAGTTTATACAGATACTGTATCTCTAGTTTAAACAGATACTGTATCTCTAGTTTATACAGATACTGTATCTCTAGTACTGTATCTCTAGTTTATACAGATACTGTATCTCTAGT
>NC_074677.1:2944161-2991661 GCF_029448725.1 Salvelinus fontinalis
AGTACTGTATCTCTAGTTTAAACAGATACTGTATCTCTAGTTTATACAGATACTGTATCTCTAGTTTAAACAGATACTGTATCTCTAGTTTATACAGATACTGTATCTCTAGTTTAAACAGATACTGTATCTCTAGTTTAAACAGATACTGTATCTCTAGTTTAAACAGATACTGTATCTCTAGTTTAAACAGATACTGTATCTCTAGTTTAAACAGATACTGTATCTCTAGTTTAAACAGATACTGTATCTCTAGTTTATACAGATACTGTATCTCTAGTTTAAACAGATACTGTATCTCTAGTACTGTATCTCTAGTTTAAACAGATACTGTATCTCTAGTACTGTATCTCTAGTTTAAACAGATACTGTATCTCTAGTACTGTATCTCTAGTTTATACAGATACTGTATCTCTAGTACTGTATCTCTAGTTTATACAGATACTGTATCTCTAGTACTGTATCTCTAGTTTAAACAGATACTGTATCTCTAGTTTAAACAGATACTGTATCTCTAGTTTAAACAGATACTGTATCTCTAGTTTAAACAGATACTGTATCTCTAGTTTAAACAGATACTGTATCTCTAGTTTAAACAGATACTGTATCTCTAGTTTAAACAGATAGTGTATCTCTAGTTTATACAGATACTGTATCTCTAGTTTATACAGATACTGTATCTCTAGTTTAAACAGATACTGTATCTCTAGTTTAAACAGATACTGTATCTCTAGTTTAAACAGATACTGTATCTCTAGTACTGTATCTCTAGTTTAAACAGATACTGTATCTCTAGTACTGTATCTCTAGTTTATACAGATACTGTATCTCTAGTACTGTATCTCTAGTTTAAACAGATACTGTATCTCTAGTACTGTACCTCTAGTTTATACAGATACTGTATCTCTAGTAATGTATCTCTAGTTTAAACAGATACTGTATCTCTAGTTTAAACAGATACTGTATCTCTAGTTTAAACAGATACTGTATCTCTAGTTTATACAGATACTGTATCTCTAGTTTAAACAGATACTGTATCTCTAGTTTAAACAGATACTGTATCTCTAGTTTATACAGATACTGTATCTCTAGTACTGTATCTCTAGTTTATACAGATACTGTATCTCTAGTACTGTATCTCTAGTTTAAACAGATACTGTATCTCTAGTTTATACAGATACTGTATCTCTAGTTTAAACAGATACTGTATCTCTAGTTTATACAGATACTGTATCTCTAGTTTATACAGATACTGTATCTCTAGTTTATACAGATACTGTATCTCTAGTACTGTATCTCTAGTTTAAACAGATACTGTATCTCTAGTTTAAACAGATACTGTATCTCTAGTACTGTATCTCTAGTTTAAAGAGATACTGTATCTCTAGTTTAAACAGATACTGTATCTCTAGTATTGTATCTCTAGTTTATACAGATACTGTATCTCTAGTTTATACAGATACTGTATCTCTAGTACTGTATCTCTAGTTTAAACAGATACTGTATCTCTAGTTTAAACAGATACTGTATCTCTAGTTTATACAGATACTGTATCTCTAGTTTATACAGATACTGTATCTCTAGTACTGTATCTCTAGTTTAAACAGATACTGTATCTCTAGTTTATACAGATACTGTATCTCTAGTTTAAACAGATACTGCATCTCTAGTTTAAACAGATACTGTATCTCTAGTTTAAACAGATACTGTATCTCTAGTTTATACAGATACTGTATCTCTAGTTTAAACAGATACTGTATCTCTAGTACTGTATCTCTAGTTTATACAGATACTGTATCTCTAGTTTAAACAGATACTGTATCTCTAGTACTGTATCTCTAGTTTATACAGATACTGTATCTCTGGTACTGTATCTCTAGTTTATACAGATACTGTATCTCTAGTTTAAACAGATACTGTATCTCTAGTTTAAACAGATACTGTATCTCTAGTACTGTATCTCTAGTTTATACAGATACTGTATCTCTAGTTTAAACAGATACTGTATCTCTAGTACTGTATCTCTAGTTTAAACAGATACTGTATCTCTAGTTTATACAGATACTGTATCTCTAGTTTATACAGATACTGTATCTCTAGTTTATACAGATACTGTATCTCTAGTTTAAACAGATACTGTATCTCTAGTACTGTATCTCTAGTTTAAACAGATACTGTATCTCTAGTTTAAACAGATAGTGTATCTCTAGTACTGTATCTCTAGTTTAAACAGATAGTGTATCTCTAGTACTGTATCTCTAGTTTAAACAGATAGTGTATCTCTAGTACTGAATATCTAGTTTAAACAGATAGTGTATCTCTAGTACTGTATCTCTAGTTTAAACAGATACTGTATCTCTAGTTTATACAGATACTGTATCTCTAGTTTAAACAGATAGTGTATCTCTAGTTTATACAGATACTGTATCTCTAGTTTAAACAGATACTGTATCTCTAGTTTAAACAGATAGTGTATCTCTAGTTTATACAGATAGTGTATCTCTATTTTAAACAGATACTGTATCTCTAGTTTAAACAGATACTGTATCTCTAGTACTGTATCTCTAGTTTAAACAGATACTGTATCTCTAGTTTATAAGATACTGTATCTCTAGTTTAAACAGATACTGTATCTCTAGTTTAAACAGATACTGTATCTCTAGTACTGTATCTCTAGTTTAAACAGATACTGTATCTCTAGTTTATACAGATACTGTATCTCTAGTTTATACAGATACTGTATCTCTAGTTTAAACAGATACTGTATCTCTAGTACTGTATCTCTAGTTTAAACAGATAGTGTATCTCTAGTACTGAATATCTAGTTTAAACAGATAGTGTATCTCTAGTACTGTATCTCTAGTTTAAACAGATACTGTATCTCTAGTACTGTATCTCTAGTCCAAACAGATACTGTATCTCTAGTTTAAACAGATACTGTATCTCTAGTACTGTATCTCTAGTTTATACAGATACTGTATCTCTAGTACTGTATCTCTAATTTAAACAGATACTGTATCTCTAGTTTAAACAGATACTGTATCTCTAGTTTAAACAGATACTGTATCTCTAGTACTGTATCTCTAGTTTATACAGATACTGTATCTCTAGTACTGTATCTCTAGTTTAAACAGATAGTGTATCTCTAGTACTGTATCTCTAGTTTAAACAGATACTGTATCTCTAGTTTATACAGATACTGTATCTCTAGTTTAAACAGATACTGTATCTCTAGTTTATACAGATACTGTATCTCTAGTTTAAACAGATACTGTATCTCTAGTTTATACAGATACTGTATCTCTAGTTTAAACATATACTGTATCTCTAGTTTAAACAGATACTGTATCTCTAGTTTAAACAGATACTGTATCTCTAGTTTAAACAGATACTGTATCTCTAGTTTATACAGATACTGTATCTCTAGTACTGTATCTCTAGTTTAAACAGATACTGTATCTCTAGTTTAAACAGATACTGTATCTATAGTTTATACAGATACTGTATCTCTAGTTTATACAGATACTGTATCTCTAGTTTATACAGATACTGTATCTCTAGTTTATACAGATACTGTATCTCTAGTTTAAACAGATACTGTATCTCTAGTTTAAACAGATACTGTATCTCTAGTTTAAACAGATACTGTATCTCTAGTTTATACAGATACTGTATCTCTAGTACTGTATCTCTAGTTTAAACAGATACTGTATCTCTAGTTTAAACAGATACTGTATCTCTAGTTTATACAGATACTGTATCTCTAGTTTAAACAGATACTGTATCTCTAGTTTATACAGATACTGTATCTCTAGTTTATACAGATACTGTATCTCTAGTTTATACAGATACTGTATCTCTAGTTTATACAGATACTGTATCTCTAGTACTGTATCTCTAGTTTATACAGATACTGTATCTCTAGTTTAAACAGATACTGTATCTCTAGTTTATACAGATACTGTATCTCTAGTACTGTATCTCTAGTTTATACAGATACTGTATCTCTAGTTTAAACAGATACTGTATCTCTAGTTTATACAGATACTGTATCTCTAGTACTGTATCTCTAGTTTATACAGATACTGTATCTCTAGTTTAAACAGATACTGTATCTCTAGTTTATACAGATACTGTATCTCTAGTTTAAACAGATACTGTATCTCTAGTTTATACAGATACTGTATCTCTAGTACTGTATATCTAGTTTAAACAGATACTGTATCTCTAGTACTGTATCTCTAGTTTAAACAGATACTGTATCTCTAGTACTGTATCTCTAGTTTATACAGATACTGTATCTCTAGTTTAAACAGATACTGTATCTCTAGAACTGTATCTCTAGTTTATACAGATACTGTATCTCTAGTTTAAACAGATACTGTATCTCTAGTACTGTATCTCTAGTTTTTACAGATACTGTATCTCTAGTTTAAACAGATACTGTATCTCTAGTACTGTATCTCTAGTTTATACAGATACTGTATCTCTAGTTTAAACAGATACTGTATCTCTAGTTTATACAGATACTGTATCTCTAGTTTAAACAGATACTGTATCTCTAGTTTATACAGATACTGTATCTCTAGTTTAAACAGATACTGTATCTCTAGTTTAAACAGATACTGTATCTCTAGTTTAAACAGATACTGTATCTCTAGTTTAAACAGATACTGTATCTCTAGTTTAAACAGATACTGTATCTCTAGTTTATACAGATACTGTATCTCTAGTTTAAACAGATACTGTATCTCTAGTACTGTATCTCTAGTTTATACAGATACTGTATCTCTAGTACTGTATCTCTAGTTTAAACAGATACTGTATCTCTAGTTTAAACAGATACTGTATCTCTAGTTTAAACAGATACTGTATCTCTAGTTTATACAGATACTGTATCTCTAGTTTAAACAGATACTGTATCTCTAGTACTGTATCTCTAGTTTAAACAGATACTGTATCTCTAGTACTGTATCTCTAGTTTAAACAGATACTGTATCTCTAGTACTGTATCTCTAGTTTATACAGATACTGTATCTCTAGTACTGTATCTCTAGTTTATACAGATACTGTATCTCTAGTACTGTATCTCTAGTTTAAACAGATACTGTATCTCTAGTTTAAACAGATACTGTATCTCTAGTTTAAACAGATACTGTATCTCTAGTTTAAACAGATACTGTATCTCTAGTTTAAACAGATACTGTATCTCTAGTTTAAACAGATAGTGTATCTCTAGTTTATACAGATACTGTATCTCTAGTTTATACAGATACTGTATCTCTAGTTTAAACAGATACTGTATCTCTAGTTTAAACAGATACTGTATCTCTAGTTTAAACAGATACTGTATCTCTAGTACTGTATCTCTAGTTTAAACAGATACTGTATCTCTAGTACTGTATCTCTAGTTTATACAGATACTGTATCTCTAGTACTGTATCTCTAGTTTAAACAGATACTGTATCTCTAGTACTGTACCTCTAGTTTATACAGATACTGTATCTCTAGTACTGTATCTCTAGTTTAAACAGATACTGTATCTCTAGTTTAAACAGATACTGTATCTCTAGTTTAAACAGATACTGTATCTCTAGTTTATACAGATACTGTATCTCTAGTTTAAACAGATACTGTATCTCTAGTTTAAACAGATACTGTATCTCTAGTTTATACAGATACTGTATCTCTAGTACTGTATCTCTAGTTTATACAGATACTGTATCTCTAGTACTGTATCTCTAGTTTAAACAGATACTGTATCTCTAGTTTATACAGATACTGTATCTCTAGTTTAAACAGATACTGTATCTCTAGTTTATACAGATACTGTATCTCTAGTTTATACAGATACTGTATCTCTAGTTTATACAGATACTGTATCTCTAGTACTGTATCTCTAGTTTAAACAGATACTGTATCTCTAGTTTAAACAGATACTGTATCTCTAGTACTGTATCTCTAGTTTAAAGAGATACTGTATCTCTAGTTTATACAGATACTGTATCTCTAGTACTGTATCTCTAGTTTAAACAGATACTGTATCTCTAGTTTAAACAGATACTGTATCTCTAGTATTGTATCTCTAGTTTATACAGATACTGTATCTCTAGTTTATACAGATACTGTATCTCTAGTACTGTATCTCTAGTTTAAACAGATACTGTATCTCTAGTTTAAACAGATACTGTATCTCTAGTTTATACAGATACTGTATCTCTAGTTTATACAGATACTGTATCTCTAGTACTGTATCTCTAGTTTAAACAGATACTGTATCTCTAGTTTATACAGATACTGTATCTCTAGTTTAAACAGATACTGCATCTCTAGTTTAAACAGATACTGTATCTCTAGTTTAAACAGATACTGTATCTCTAGTTTATACAGATACTGTATCTCTAGTTTAAACAGATACTGTATCTCTAGTACTGTATCTCTAGTTTATACAGATACTGTATCTCTAGTTTAAACAGATACTGTATCTCTAGTACTGTATCTCTAGTTTATACAGATACTGTATCTCTAGTACTGTATCTCTAGTTTATACAGATACTGTATCTCTAGTTTAAACAGATACTGTATCTCTAGTTTAAACAGATACTGTATCTCTAGTACTGTATCTCTAGTTTATACAGATACTGTATCTCTAGTTTAAACAGATACTGTATCTCTAGTACTGTATCTCTAGTTTAAACAGATACTGTATCTCTAGTTTATACCGATACTGTATCTCTAGTTTATACAGATACTGTATCTCTAGTTTAAACAGATAGTGTATCTCTAGTACTGTATCTCTAGTTTAAACAGATAGTGTATCTCTAGTACTGTATCTCTAGTTTAAACAGATAGTGTATCTCTAGTACTGAATATCTAGTTTAAACAGATAGTGTATCTCTAGTACTGTATCTCTAGTTTAAACAGATACTGTATCTCTAGTTTATACAGATACTGTATCTCTAGTTTAAACAGATAGTGTATCTCTAGTTTATACAGATACTGTATCTCTAGTTTAAACAGATACTGTATCTCTAGTTTAAACAGATAGTGTATCTCTAGTTTATACAGATAGTGTATCTCTAGTTTAAACAGATACTGTATCTCTAGTTTAAACAGATACTGTATCTCTAGTACTGTATCTCTAGTTTAAACAGATACTGTATCTCTAGTTTATAAGATACTGTATCTCTAGTTTAAACAGATACTGTATCTCTAGTTTAAACAGATACTGTATCTCTAGTACTGTATCTCTAGTTTAAACAGATACTGTATCTCTAGTTTATACAGATACTGTATCTCTAGTTTATACAGATACTGTATCTCTAGTTTAAACAGATACTGTATCTCTAGTACTGTATCTCTAGTTTAAACAGATACTGTATCTCTAGTTTAAACAGATAGTGTATCTCTAGTACTGTATCTCTAGTTTAAACAGATAGTGTATCTCTAGTACTGTATCTCTAGTTTAAACAGATAGTGTATCTCTAGTACTGAATATCTAGTTTAAACAGATAGTGTATCTCTAGTACTGTATCTCTAGTTTAAACAGATACTGTATCTCTAGTTTATACAGATACTGTATCTCTAGTTTAAACAGATAGTGTATCTCTAGTTTATACAGATACTGTATCTCTAGTTTAAACAGATACTGTATCTCTAGTTTATACAGATAGTGTATCTCTAGTTTAAACAGATACTGTATCTCTAGTTTAAACAGATACTGTATCTCTAGTACTGTATCTCTAGTTTAAACAGATACTGTATCTCTAGTTTATAAGATACTGTATCTCTAGTTTAAACAGATACTGTATCTCTAGTTTAAACAGATACTGTATCTCTAGTTTATACAGATACTGTATCTCTAGTTTAAACAGATAGTGTATCTCTAGTTTAAACAGATACTGTATCTCTAGTTTATACAGATACTGTATCTCTAGTTTAAACAGATACTGTATCTCTAGTTTAAACAGATACTGTATCTCTAGTACTGTATCTCTAGTTTAAACAGATACTGTATCTCTAGTTTAAACAGATACTGTATCTCTAGTTTAAACAGATACTGTATCTCTAGTTTAAACAGATACTGTATCTCTAGTTTAAACAGATACTGTATCTCTAGTTTAAACAGATACTGTATCTCTAGTTTAAACAGATACTGTATCTCTAGTACTGTATCTCTAGTTTAAACAGATACTGTATCTCTAGTTTAAACAGATACTGTATCTCTAGTTTAAACAGATACTGTATCTCTAGTTTAAACAGATACTGTATCTCTAGTTTAAACAGATACTGTATCTCTAGTTTAAACAGATACTGTATCTCTAGTTTAAACAGATACTGTATCTCTAGTTTAAACAGATACTGTATCTCTAGTTTAAACAGATACTGTATCTCTAGTTTATACAGATACTGTATCTCTAGTTTAAACAGATACTGTATCTCTAGTACTGTATCTCTAGTTTAAACAGATAGTGTATCTCTAGTTTAAACAGATACTGTATCTCTAGTTTAAACAGATACTGTATCTCTAGTTTAAACAGATACTGTATCTCTAGTACTGTATCTCTAGTTTAAACAGATACTGTATCTCTAGTTTAAACAGATACTGTATCTCTAGTTTAAACAGATACTGTATCTCTAGTTTAAACAGATACTGTATCTCTAGTTTATACAGATACTGTATCTCTAGTTTAAACAGATACTGTATCTCTTCTGCCCCGGTAAACCCCTGCATTAACCCGGCTCTTTCTGTGTCCCTTGTAGCAGCTAGCTGACTAAGTTTACAATTCATGCCTAGTCCACACGGAAAAGCAGGATATTCTCATTTTCAGCAGCGACCAGTACTGCCGAGCAACTTATGTGAAGCTAGACACAATAGTGGAATTTGTGGTTTGCTTTCAAAATAAAAGTCCTGCATTGAAACTGATGCAAACAGATACAAGTAGTTGAATTATGCCGTATCTGGATCAGATAATGCTTAAGGAATGTTATATAAATTCAACAAAAGACAATAATTAGTTAATTTGGTACTCCATAATAGAGATAACCGCCTACATGTACTGTACTTGTATGGTCAGGTGAAGGGCAGATCAGTGGAATTGATTTATTCCTAATTATAAGGAGAAATCTCTGTTTAGGATGCTGACGTTACTGATGTAACACAATACATACTGGTGCATTCCTGTAAAACATATGCATATTATTATTGTATGACTATAATTCAAACAAATCACTAATATATTATAGAAGAGGCGTCACTACAGACTCTGGTTCGATTCCAGGCTGTATCACAACCGGCCGTGATTAAGAGTCCCATAGGGCGGCGCACAATTGGCCCAGCGTCATCCGGGTTAGGGTAGGTCGTCATTGTAAATAAACATTTGTTCTTAACTGACTTGCCTAGTTAAATAAAGGTTAAATAAAAAAAGTTGTGTAATGCAATACAAATGACTTGTATATCAATCCAATCCAAAGTGACATCCGAACTAGCTGTAATGTTCTCTCTCTCAGCAGGGTCAGTGGAGAGTCATAGATATATAGACATTATATACTTATAAAATCATTGATAGAAATAACTTTTCCAAAACAATCATTTTATTGATAAACACAAAAGGACAAGACCATAATTAGTGTGTAGAGTTGCATTACATCTGGAGTATTGGAACAGTCCTACAGTAGTTGTAGAAGGAACAGTCCTGCAGTAGTTGTAGAAGGAACAGTCCTACAGTAGTTGTAGAAGGAACAGCCCTACAGTAGTTGTAGAAGGAACAGTCCTACAGTAGCTGTAGAAGGAACAGTCCTACAGTAGTTGTAGACGGAACAGTCCTACAGTAGTTGTAGACGGAACAGCCCGACAGTAGTTGTAGAAGGAACAGCCCTACAGTAGTTGTAGAAGGAACAGTCCTGCAGTAGTTGTAGAAGGAACAGCCCTACAGTAGTTGTAGAAGGAACAGCCCTACAGTAGTTGTAGACGGAACAGCCCGACAGTAGTTGTAGAAGGAACAGCCCTACAGTAGTTGTAGACGGAACAGCCCGACAGTAGTTGTAGAAGGAACAGCCCTACAGTAGTTGTAGACGGAACAGTCCTACAGTAGTTGTAGAAGGAACAGCCCTACAGTAGTTGTAGACGGAACAGCCCGACAGTAGTTGTAGAAGGAACAGCCCTACAGTAGTTGTAGAAGGAACAGTCCTGCAGTAGTTGTAGAAGGAACAGTCCTACAGTAGTTGTAGAAGGAACAGTCCTACAGTAGTTGTAGAAGGAACAGTCCTACAGTAGTTGTAGAAGGAACAGTCCTACAGTAGTTGAAGACGGAACAGTCCTACAGTAGTTGTAGACGGAACAGTCCTACAGTAGTTGTAGAAGGAACAGTCCTACAGTAGTTTTAGAAGGAACAGTCCTACAGTAGTTGTAGAAGGAACAGTCCTACAGTAGTTGTAGAAGGAACAGTCCTACAGTAGTTGTAGATGGAACAGTCCTACAGTAGTTGTAGAAGGAACAGTCCTACAGTAGTTGTAGAAGGAACAGTCCTACAGTAGTTGTAGACGGAACAGTCCTACAGTAGTTGTAGAAGGAACAGTCCTACAGTAGTTGTAGACGGAACAGTCCTACAGTAGTTGTAGAAGGAACAGTCCTACAGTAGTTGTAGAAGGAACAGTCCTACAGTAGTTGTAGAAGGAACAGTCCTACAGTAGCTGTAGAAGGAACAGTCCTACAGTAGTTGTAGAAGGAACAGTCCTACAGTAGCTGTAGAAGGAACAGTCCTACAGTAGTTGTAGAAGGAACAGTCCTACAGTAGCTGTAGAAGGAACAGTCCTACAGTAGCTGTAGACGGAACAGCCCTACAGTAGTTGTAGACGGAACAGTCCTACAGTAGCTGTAGAAGGAACAGTCCTACAGTAGTTGTAGAAGGAACAGTCCTACAGTAGTTGTAGATGGAACAGTCTGACAGTAGTTGTAGACGGAACAGTCCTACAGTAGTTGTAGAAGGAACAGTCCTACAGTAGTTGTAGAAGGAACAGTCCTACAGTAGTTGTAGACGGAACAGTCTGACAGTAGTTGAAGAAGGAACAGTCCTACAGTAGTTGTAGAAGGAACAGTCCTACAGTAGTTGTAGAAGGAACAGTCCTACAGTAGTTGTAGAAGGAACAGTCCTACAGTAGTTGTAGAAGGAACAGTCCTACAGTAGTTGTAGACGGAACAGTCCTACAGTAGTTGTAGAAGGAACAGTCCTACAGTAGTTGTAGAAGGAACAGTCCTACAGTAGTTGTAGACGGAACAGTCCTACAGTAGTTGTAGAAGGAACAGTCCTACAGTAGTTGTAGACGGAACAGTCCTACAGTAGTTGTAGACGGAACAGTCCTACAGTAGTTGTAGAAGGAACAGTCCTACAGTAGTTGTAGAAGGAACAGTCCTACAGTAGTTGTAGAAGGAACAGTCCTACAGTAGTTGTAGAAGGAACAGTCCTACAGTAGTTGTAGAAGGAACAGTCCTACAGTAGTTGTAGAAGGAACAGTCCTACAGTAGTTGTAGAAGGAACAGTCCTACAGTAGTTGTAGACGGAACAGTCCGACAGTAGTTGTAGACGGAACAGTCCTACAGTAGTTGTAGAAGGAACAGTCCTACAGTAGTTGTAGAAGGAACAGTCCGACAGTAGTTGTAGACGGAACAGTCCGACAGTAGTTGAAGAAGGAACAGTCCTACAGTAGTTGTAGAAGGAACAGTCCTACAGTAGTTGTAGAAGGAACAGTCCTACAGTAGTTGTAGAAGGAACAGTCCTACAGTAGTTGTAGAAGGAACAGTCCTACAGTAGTTGTAGAAGGAACAGTCCTACAGTAGTTGTAGACGGAACAGTCCTACAGTAGTTGTAGAAGGAACAGTCCTACAGTAGTTGTAGACGGAACAGTCCTACAGTAGTTGTAGACGGAACAGTCCTACAGTAGTTGTAGAAGGAACAGTCCTACAGTAGTTGTAGAAGGAACAGTCCTACAGTAGTTGTAGAAGGAACAGTCCTACAGTAGTTGTAGAAGGAACAGTCCTACAGTAGTTGTAGAAGGAACAGTCCTACAGTAGTTGTAGAAGGAACAGTCCTACAGTAGTTGTAGAAGGAACAGTCCTACAGTAGTTGTAGAAGGAACAGTCCTACAGTAGTTGTAGACGGAACAGTCCTACAGTAGTTGTAGACGGAACAGCCCTACAGTAGTTGTAGACGGAACAGCCCTACAGTAGTTGTAGAAGGAACAGTCCTACAGTAGTTGTAGAAGGAACAGTCCTACAGTAGTTGTAGAAGGAACAGTCCTGCAGTAGTTGTAGAAGGAACAGTCCTACAGTAGTTGTAGAAGGAACAGTCCTACAGTAGTTGTAGAAGGAACAGTCCTACAGTAGTTGTAGAAGGAACAGTCCTACAGTAGTTGTAGAAGGAACAGTCCTACAGTAGTTGTAGAAGGAACAGTCCTACAGTAGTTGTAGAAGGAACAGTCCTACAGTAGTTGTAGACGGAACAGTCCTACAGTAGTTGTAGACGGAACAGCCCTACAGTAGTTGTAGAAGGAACAGCCCTACAGTAGTTGTAGAAGGAACAGTCCTACAGTAGTTGTAGAAGGAACAGTCCTACAGTAGTTGTAGACGGAACAGTCCTACAGTAGTTGTAGACGGAACAGCCCTACAGTAGTTGTAGAAGGAACAGTCCTGCAGTAGTTGTAGAAGGAACAGTCCTACAGTAGTTGTAGAAGGAACAGTCCTACAGTAGTTGTAGAAGGAACAGTCCTACAGTAGTTGAAGAAGGAACAGTCCGGCAGTAGTTGTAGAAGGAACAGTCCTACAGTAGTTGAAGAAGGAACAGTCCTACAGTAGTTGAAGAAGGAACAGTCCTACAGTAGTTGAAGAAGGAACAGTCCGGCAGTAGTTGTAGAAGGAACAGTCCTACAGTAGTTGAAGAAGGAACAGTCCTACAGTAGTTGAAGAAGGAACAGTCCTACAGTAGTTGTAGAAGGAACAGTCCGGCAGTAGTTGTAGACGGAACAGTCCTACAGTAGTTGTAGACGGAACAGTCCTACAGTAGTTGTAGAAGGAACAGTCCTACAGTAGTTGTAGAAGGAACAGTCCTACAGTAGTTGTAGAAGGAACAGTCCGGCAGTAGTTGTAGACGGAACAGTCCTACAGTAGTTGAAGAAGGAACAGTCCTACAGTAGTTGTAGAAGGAACAGTCCTACAGTAGTTGTAGACGGAACAGTCCTACAGTAGTTGAAGAAGGAACAGTCCTACAGTAGTTGAAGACGGAACAGTCCTACAGTAGTTGTAGACGGAACAGTCCTACAGTAGTTGTAGAAGGAACAGTCCTACAGTAGTTGAAGAAGGAACAGTCCTACAGTAGTTGTAGACGGAACAGTCCTACAGTAGTTGAAGACGGAACAGTCCTACAGTAGTTGTAGAAGGAACAGTCCTACAGTAGTTGTAGAAGGAACAGCCCTACAGTAGTTGAAGAAGGAACAGCCCTACAGTAGTTGTAGAAGGAACAGCCCTACAGTAGTTGTAGAAGGAACAGCCCTACAGTAGTTGAAGAAGGAACAGTCCTACAGTAGTTGTAGAAGGAACAGCCCTACAGTAGTTGTAGAAGGAACAGCCCTACAGTAGTTGTAGAAGGAACAGCCCTACAGTAGTTGTAGAAGGAACAGCCCTACAGTAGTTGTAGAAGGAACAGTCCTACAGTAGTTGTAGAAGGAACAGTCCTACAGTAGTTGTAGACGGAACAGTCTGACAGTAGTTGTAGAAGGAACAGTCCTACAGTAGTTGTAGAAGGAACAGTCCTACAGTAGTTGTAGAAGGAACAGCCCTACAGTAGTTGTAGAAGGAACAGTCCTACAGTAGTTGTAGACGGAACAGTCCTACAGTAGTTGTAGACGGAACAGTCCTACAGTAGTTGTAGACGGAACAGTCCTACAGTAGTTGTAGACGGAACAGTCCTACAGTAGTTGTAGAAGGAACAGTCCTACAGTAGTTGTAGAAGGAACAGTCCTACAGTAGTTGAAGAAGGAACAGTCCTACAGTAGTTGTAGAAGGAACAGTCCTACAGTAGTTGTAGAAGGAACAGTCCTACAGTAGTTGTAGAAGGAACAGCTCTACAGTAGTTGTAGAAGGAACAGTCCTACAGTAGCTGTAGAAGGAACAGTCCTACAGTAGTTGTAGAAGGAACAGTCCTACAGTAGTTGTAGAAGGAACAGTCCTACAGTAGTTGTAGACGGATCAGTCCTACAGTAGTTGTAGACGGAACAGTCCATCCTAGCAGGACATTTACTGAGGCAATAGACCAACTCAGCTTCTCCTCATTCTCCCTGAAGTAGGAACTCATTCACTCCCCCCACCAGATTGTCCGAAACATTGGATTGGTGTGTGTGTGTGTTACAGCGTGAAGGAGCCTACTCCATAACAGTGGTACAACACATAGACATGTCTTCTGAAGGGGTCCACTATGAGGTAGGAGAATGACTGCTCCTCTTTTTCTCTGGCTGGGTAACACGCCCCAGAAGCATCCTGAAGAGAACACAGGATGAGATACGGCTGAGAGTCTCTCTCTCTCGCAATTTAATTTAAGGGGCTTTATTGTCAAACATATGTTACATGAAACATATGTTAACATCGCCAAAGCAAGTGAAATAGATAATGAACAAAAGTGAAATAAACAATAAAAACTGAACAGTAAACATTCCACTCATTACACAAAAGAATAGAGACATTTCAAATGTGTTATGTCTATATACAGTGTTGTAATGATGTGCAAATAGTTAAAGTACACAAGAGACAATAAATCAACATATAGGTTGTATTTCCAATGGTGTTTGATAATACTTGTCTTTCAATAGCAGTAATGATAATGTAATGTTACCAGAGCGAAGACTTTGATGACCGTGGAAACCACACTGATCTCCTTGCTCTCTGGATTCTTCTGAACACTAGAACACAAACCACCACAACCATCTACTAGTGTAGGGGTGTATGGTGTTTAGGGTGTATGGTGTTTAGGGTGTATGGTGTAGTGGGTGTTTAGGGTGTATGGTGTTTAGGGTGTATGGTGTTTAGGGTGTATGGTGTAGTGGGTGTTTAGGGTGTATGGTGTGGTGGGTGTTTAGGGTGTATGGTGTAGTGGGTGTTTAGGGTGTATGGTGTAGTGGGTGTTTAGGGTGTATGGTGTTTAGGGTGTATGGTGTTTAGGGTGTATGGTGTAGTGGGTGTTTAGGGTGTATGGTGTGGTGGGTGTTTAGGGTGTATGGTGTTTAGGGTGTATGGTGTTTAGGGTGTATGGTGTAGTGGGTGTTTAGGGTGTATGGTGTGGTGGGTGTTTAGGGTGTATGGTGTGGTGGGTGTTTAGGGTGTATGGTGTGTTGGGTGTTTAGGGTGTATGGTGTGGTGGGTGTTTAGGGTGTATGGTGTGGTGGGTGTTTAGGGTGTATGGTGTTTAGGGTGTATGGTGTTTAGGGTGTATGGTGTAGTGGGTGTTTAGGGTGTATGGTGTTTAGGGTGTATGGTGTTTAGGGTGTATGGTGTAGTGGGTGTTTAGGGTGTATGGTGTGGTGGGTGTTTAGGGTGTATGGTGTAGTGGGTGTTTAGGGTGTATGGTGTAGTGGGTGTTTAGGGTGTATGGTGTTTAGGGTGTATGGTGTTTAGGGTGTATGGTGTAGTGGGTGTTTAGGGTGTATGGTGTGGTGGGTGTTTAGGGTGTATGGTGTTTAGGGTGTATGGTGTTTAGGGTGTATGGTGTAGTGGGTGTTTAGGGTGTATGGTGTGGTGGGTGTTTAGGGTGTATGGTGTGGTGGGTGTTTAGGGTGTATGGTGTGGTGGGTGTTTAGGGTGTATGGTGTGGTGGGTGTTTAGGGTGTATGGTGTGGTGGGTGTTTAGGGTGTATGGTGTGGTGGGTGTTTAGGGTGTATGCTGTGGTGTGTGTATGGTGTGGTGGGTGTATGGTGTGGTGGGTGTTTAGGGTGTATGGTGTAGTGGGTATTTAGGGTGTATGGTGTGGTGGGTGTTTAGGGTGTATGGTGTGGTGTGTGTTTAGGGTGTATGGTGTGGTGGGTGTGGTGTGGTGGGTGTTTAGGGTGTATGGTGTGGTGGGTGTTTAGGGTGTATGGTGTGGTGGGTGTGGTGTGGTGGGTGTTTAGGGTGTATGGTGTGGTGGGTGTATGGTGTGGTGGGTGTTTAGGGTGTGGTGTGGTGGGTGTGTGGTGAGGTGGGTGTTTAGGGTGTGTGGTGTGGTGGGTGTTTAGGGTGTATGGTGTGGTGGGTGTTTAGGGTGTATGGTGTGGTGGGTGTTTAGGGTGTATGGTGTGGTGTGTGTTTAGGGTGTATGGTGTAGTGGGTGTTTAGGGTGTATGGTGTGGTGTGTGTTTAGGGTGTATGGTGTGGTGTGTGTTTAGGGTGTATGGTGTGGTGTGTGTTTAGGGTGTATGGTGTGGTGGGTGTTTAGGGTGTATGGTGTGGTGGGTGTTTAGGGTGTATGGTGTGGTGGGTGTATGAAACCACACTGATCTCCTTGCTCCTTGCTGGATTCTTCTGAACACTAGAACACAAACCACCACAACCATCTACTAGTGTAGGGTGTATGGTGTGGTGTGTTTAGGGTGTATGGTGTGGTGGGTGTATGGTGTGGTGTGGTGTGTGTGTGGTGTGTGTTTAGGGTGTATGGTGTGGTGGGTGTATGGTGTGGTGTGTGTTTAGGGTGTATGGTGTGGTGTGTGTGTTTAGGGTGTATGGTGTGGTGGGTGTATGGTGTGGTGTGTGTATGGTGTGTGTTTAGGGTGTATGGTGTGGTGGGTGTATGGTGTGTGTTTAGGGTGTATGGTGTGGTGTGTGTTTAGGGTGTATGGTGTGGTGGGTGTATGGTGTGGTGTGTGTGTGGTGAATGGTGTGTATGTGTATAGTGCAGTGTATGAGTGTGTATGGTGTGTGTTTAGGGTGTATGGTGTGTGTATGTGTATAGTGCAGTGTATGTGTGTGTATGGTGTGTGTTTAGGGTGTGGGTGTATGGTGTTTTTGTGTGTATATATTGTGTGTGTGTGTGTGTGTGTGTGTGTGTGTGTGTGTATGGTGTGTGTGTGGTATGTTTATGGTGTGGTGTGTGTGGGTGTATGGTATATGGTGTGTTATACGGTGTGGTGTGTGTATGGTGTGGTGTATGGTATACGGTGTGGTGTGTGTTTATGCTGTGGTGTATGGTATACGGTGTGGTGTGTGTTTATGCTGTGGTGTATGGTATACGGTGTGGTGTGTGTTTATGCTGTGGTGTATGGTATACGGTGTGGTGTGTGTTTATGGTGTGTTATACGGTGTGGTGTGTGTATGGTGTGTGTTTATGCTGTGGTGTATGGTATACGGTATGGTGTGTGTGGTGTGGTATATTGGTATATGGTGTGGTGTATGGTATACGGTATGGTGTGTGTGGTGTGGTATATTGGTATATGGTGTGGTGTATGGTATACGGTATGGTGTGTGTGGTGTGGTATATTGGTATATGGTGTGGTGTATGGTATACGGTATGGTGTGTGTGGTGTGGTATATTGGTATATGGTGTGGTGTATGGTATACGGTATGGTGTGTGTGGTGTGGTATATTGGTATATGGTGTGGTGTATGGTATGCGGTGTGGTATATTGGTATATGGTGTGGTGTATGGTATACGGTGTGGTATATTGGTATATGGTGTGGTGTATGGTATACGGTGTGGTATATTGGTATATGGTGTGTGTGGTGTATGTTTATGGTGTGTTATACAGTGTGGTGTGTGTATGGTGTGTGTTTATGCTGTGGTGTATGGTATACGGTATGGTGTGTGTTTATGCTGTGGTGTATGGTATACGGTGTGGTGTGTGTATGGTGTGTGTGTGTAGTGTATGGTGTGTGTTTAAGGTATGGTGTATGGTGTGTATATGGTGTGGTGTGTGTGTATGGTATGGTGTGTGTATGGTGTGGTGTACGGTGTGTCGCTCTGGATAAGAGCGTCTGCTAAATGACTTAAATGTAATGTAAATGTGTGTGTGTGTGTATGGTGTATGTATGTGTGGTGTATGGTGTGGGTGTAGTGTATGGTGTGGTGTACGGTGTGTGAGTATGGTGTGGTGTATGATGTGATGTATGGTGTGGTGTACGGTGTGGTGTATGGTGCACGGTGTGGTGTATGGTGCATGGTGTATGTGTGGTGTATGTGTGGTGTATGGTGTGGTGTACGGTGTGGTGTATGATGTGATGTATGGTGTGGTGTACGGTGTGGTGTATGATGTGATGTACGGTGTGGTGTATGTGTGGTGTATGGTGTATGTGTGGTGTACGGTGTGTGAGTATGGTGTGGTGTATGGTGTATGTGTGGTGTATGGTGTATGTGTGGTGTATGGGGTATGTGTGGTGTATGGTGTGTGAGTGTGGTGTACGGTGTGGTGTATGGTGCATGGTGTATGTGTGGTGTATGGTGTGGTGTATGGTGTACAGTGTGTGAGTATGGTGTGGTGTACGGTGTATGTGTGGTGTATGGTGTATGTGTGGTGTACGGTGTGTGAGTATGGTGTGGTGTATGGTGTATGTGTGGTGTACGGTGTGTGAGTATGGTGTGGTGTACGGTGTATGTGTGGTGTACGGTGTGTGAGTATGGTGTGGTGTACGGTGTATGTGTGGTGTATGGGGTATGTGTGGTGTATGGTGTATGTGTGGTGTACGGTGTGTGAGTATGGTGTGGTGTACGGTGTATGTGTGGTGTATGGTGTATGTGTGGTGTACGGTGTGTGAGTATGGTGTGGTGTATGGTGTATGTGTGGTGTATGGTGTATGTGTGGTGTACGGTGTGTGAGTATGGTGTGGTGTACGGTGTATGTGTGGTGTATGGTGTATGTGTGGTGTACGGTGTGTGAGTATGGTGTGGTGTACGGTGTATGTGTGGTGTATGGGGTATGTGTGGTGTATGGTGTGTGAGTATGGTGTGGTGTACGGTGTATGTGTGGTGTATGTGTGGTGTATGTGTGGTGTACAGTGTGTGAGTATGATGTGGTGTACGGTGTATGTGTGGTGTATGTGTGGTGTGGTTCACGGTGTGTAAGTACGTTGTGTTGTACGCTGTGGGTGTATGGTGTGGGTGTATGGAATGGTTGTACGGTGTGTGAGTACGGTGTGGTGTTTGGTGTGGTGTATGGTGTGGGGTGTACGTGTGGGTGTATGGTGTATGTGTGGTGTATGGTGTGGTTCACGGTGTGTGAGTACGTTGTGTTGTACATTGTGGGTGTATGGTATGGTGTACGGTGTGTGAGTATGGCGTGGTGTACGGTGTGGTGTATGATGTGGTGTACGGTGTGTGAGTATGGCATGGTGTATGGAGTGGTGTACGGTGTGTGAGTATGGTGTGGTGTACAGTGTGGTGTACGGTGTGTGAGTATGGTGTGGTGTACAGTGTGGTGTACGGTGTGTGAGTATGGTGTGGTGTACAGTGTGGTGTACGGTATGGTGTATGGTGTGGTGTACGGTGTGTGTATACCTGACCAGGTCCCTATAAATGGTTCTAGTGGTGTCTATGTAGGGGTTGATGGTGTGGTGTGTGTACCTGACCAGGTCCCTATAAATGGTTCTAGTGGTGGCTATGTAGGGGTTGATGGTGTGGTGTACGGTATGGTGTATGGTGTGGTGTGGTGTACGGTGTGTGTATACCTGACCAGGTCCCTATAAATGGTTCTAGTGGTGTCTATGTAGGGGTTGATGGTGTGGTGTGTGTACCTGACCAGGTCCCTATAAATGGTTCTAGTGGTGGCTATGTAGGGGTTGATGGTGTGGTGTACGGTATGGTGTATGGTGTGGTGTACGGTGTGTGTATACCTGACCAGGTCCCTATAAATGGTTCTAGTGGTGTCTATGTAGGGGTTGATGGTGTGTGGTGTGTATACCTGACCAGGTCCCTATAAATGGTTCTAGTGGTGTCTATGTAGGGGTTGATGGTGTGTGGTGTGTATACCTGACCAGGTCCCTATAAATGGTTCTAGTGGTGTCTATGTAGGGGTTGATGGTGTGT
This sequence comes from Salvelinus fontinalis, assembly GCF_029448725.1. Classification (NCBI taxonomy): domain Eukaryota; kingdom Metazoa; phylum Chordata; class Actinopteri; order Salmoniformes; family Salmonidae; genus Salvelinus; species Salvelinus fontinalis. The sequence goes on from NC_074677.1 coordinate 2,964,192, forward strand.
GGTGTGTGTACCTGACCAGGTCCCTATAAATGGTTCTAGTGGTGTCTATGTAGGGGTTGATGGTGTGTGGTGTGTATACCTGACCAGGTCCCTATAAATGGTTCTAGTGGTGTCTATGTAGGGGTTGATGGTGTGTGGTGTGTATACCTGACCAGGTCCCTATAAATGGTTCTAGTGGTGTCTATGTAGGGGTTGATGATGTCTTCATACTGACACAGCTCTCCTCCCAGAGTCACGTGTTTAAACAGAAGGAATAGGAACTCTCTCCTCTCCATCACTCCATACTCCTCACTGCCATCCTCCTGCAGCATCTACACACACACACACAATGCATAGGACATTATGATAGCATAAAAGGAGCACAAAGACATTTTTAAGTTGCATAAAAGGAGCATAAAGACATTTTTAAGTTGCATAATAGGAGCATAAAGACATTTTTAAGTTGCATAAAAGGAGCACAAAGACATTTTTAAGTTGCATAAATAGCATTAATGTGTGTTTGTGAAGGTGTGTGTGTGTTACCTGTCTCAGTAGGTCGTAGTCAGGGTATGTGTCATGGAAACATTTGGTGATGTGTCCAGAGGGTGTGATGATTCCACTGGAGTAGAGAGGGTCAAACATCTCCATACTGACCTTACTGCACGGCACTACCTCTGCCTGTACACACACCACCTCACCCTCTGGAACACACACACACACACACACACACACACACACACACACACACACACACACACACACACACACACACACACACACACACACACACACACACACACACACACACACACACACACACACACACACACACACACACACACACACACACACACACACACACACACACACACTGATGGAAGATACCTGCCATCTTACGGGCTCCTGACCAATTCTATTTCGTGTTTTTCTACACTGATCGTCACTTTTTTTTCTACATAACGTACTGAGTTAGAATACCTCATGATAAGCTGCAGACCATACTATTTACCTAGAGAGTTCAGATATATTTTTCGTAGTGGTTTATTTATCACCACAAACTGATGCTGGCACTAAGACAGCCAGTATGAGCTGTATAGGGACATAAGCAAACAAGAAAATGCACATTCAGATGCAGCATTTCTCCATTTTATCACAGAACACTGGAATCTGTTTTACCTCAACAAATTAAGCGGGAGGCCGACACAAAATCACACCAGAGAAAGCTCTTTCGAACAGGACAGTACCTGAATGTTTGTTTCTGGACCGCCCCAGGCCGCAGGCGTGGTCGAGGATAGCAGGGTTCGGTACACAAATCGGGTTCTCGGTAGATCAGGGTCCAAAACCGCCAACATGTAAGTCCAAACATCCAGGTCATACACGGTAAATCCAGCAGATATATTATGACTTCCTCTTTCTCAATGGTTCACAGGTCCACCGTTCCTTGCTCTCTCTCTCTTCCTGGTGTGGCTTGACCCGTAATATGTGGGTCGGTCCCACCTTGCTAGCGTTCCCTTTGCTTCTGGGTATTGTCGTTTTTGGCGGTCGACTATTTTGGGATCTGTAGTTCTTGTAGGGGTGGCCATTTTGTGCTTTGTAGTTCACCATCTGGCCATCCCTTAGCGAGAGGTCAGAGCCCGTGTATTAGTTCTGCCCTCACATATCTGCCATTTATCACTCGGCCCCCTTCTTTGCCATTAACTTTAGAGCACCTTTACTCCACACACAGAAACGCATACAAGGCCCTCCCTCGCTTTCCCTTTGGCAAATCAGACCATAACGCTATCCTCCTGATTCCTGCTCACAAGCAAAAACTCAAACAGGAAGTACCGGAAGTGGTCCGACGAAGCGGATGCTAAGCTACAGGACTGTTTTGCACAGACTGGAATATGTTCCAGAATTCATCCGATAATATTTACATCAGTCACCGGCTGCTTCATTAATAAGTTCATCGACAACATTGTCCCAACAACGAGCGTACGTACATACCCCAACCAGAAGCCATGGATTGCAGGCAACATCCGCACTGACCAATCGGTTAGAGCTGCCGCTTTCAAGGAGTGGGACATTAACCCGGGCGATTATAAGAAATTACACTACAACCTCTGACGAGCCATCAAACAGGCAAAGCATCAGCAATAGTGTGGGTAGCCATTTTCCATAGATTAGGGCCTAATTAATTGATTTCAATTGACCTATTTCCTTATATGAACTGTAACTCATGAAATTGTTGCATGTTGAGTTTATATTTTTGTTCAGTAGATGCCTATAGGCTATTTAGGTTAACTTATTTTCTTTGATCGGCATGTTTCTGTACTTGATTTAGTATACTCTTTTTATTTTATTATATTTACAATGTCACTTTGATTCCTTTACTATGTCACTTTTGTTGCCATTTTACTGTGTGAGAAGCCTGTCAATAAAACATTTAATTTGATTTGACTATTTATTTCTGTCACGTGTTGATCCAGGGAACCAGGACTGGCCCTCGCTATCTGATATTTTGCACACACACACACAATCATTTACAGTATTTATAAATACTTATAGGAAATCCCCAAATGTTTTTCAAATGGACATGGCATCGAACGTATCTTAAATAATACAAATTGATCAGAATAAGTGGTGACAGGGAGTAGGCTTGACGCTGAAAAAGCTTCTTTCCTCTGACTGGCCGCTGTAGTGTAGCGGGTAGAGAGAAGGGCGGGTGGGCTGCGTGAGGAAAACGGCGCGTGAATGGCAGGAGCTGCTGCTTGACAAAGTGTCATATCACCCCATGAATGAGGCAACGTGTGACCACTCTGGAGGGTCACAGGCCTTCGGATTGCTAACTGGGTAGAGGTGACAGAGGTGACATGACATACCCAGAGTAACCCAGGCTCCAGCCTCCATCTTCCTGAGGTTGGTCAGCACACAGGGGTCTCTGAAGAAACTCTGACACACACACACACACACACACACACACACACACACACACACACACACACACACACACAGTTACTATTGGTCCTTTACAAAGTGCAGTGCCTAGAAACGTGTGTGTGTACGTTAACTCACCAGTGTAAAGTCGTGGCTGTTGTATGGGTAGAAGGTCTGGTCAAAGCTGAAGGCCTGGGCTGAGATACGCCCGAGCATGGACCTGACACACACACACACACACACACACACACACACACACACACACACACACACACACACACACACACACACACACACACACACACACACACACACACACACATCCATTAGCTGGTTTCACTAGAGAACTCTGACACACTGATATATACCTAGCTAGTTTGTCTGTCTACATAGCTGGTCGGCTAACGTTAGTAACAGTAGCTAGCTATGATGTTGTTAACTATAGCTAACTAGCTATAAACATTGACAAATAAATAACACAAAACCATAACATCTATAACGTCACCATTTCATGAGGAGTTGTAGCGTGCTTTTGTCCTGAAGGAAGGAAAATGTCTTGGTTGGGAGGAGGTTGAAGGAAAACTTGGTCTCAAACGGACTATTCTTAGATGCCATGTCGACCGTCGGGTTGTTGATATATTGGTCACCATGGCGACGGAACCCCACTCTACCAAAAGGTGCGTTCGTAAATTCACTCTGGAGCTACGGAAAGCCAAAATGTTCAGATCGTCTTACAATGGAATTCGTCTGAACACTTGTAATTAACATTTTTCCCTTGCTTTTTTCAGGAGTTCAAAGTCATTTTTACCTATATTCATTCCACCTGTCCAGTGTGCATTTACAGGTGATTAGAACGCTTGTTATGGTCATTTTTACATATATTCATTCCACCTGTCCAGTGTGCATTTACAGGTGATTAGAACGCTTGTTATGGTCATTTTTACATATATTCATTCCACCTGTCCAGTGTGCATTTACAGGTGATTAGAACGCTTGTTATGGTCATTTTTACATATATTCATTCCACCTGTCCAGTGTGCATTTACAGGTGATTAGAACGCTTGTTATGGTCATTTTTACATATATTCATTCCACCTGTCCAGTGTGCATTTACAGGTGATTAGAACGCTTGTTATGGTCATTTTTACATATATTCATTCCACCTGTCCAGTGTGCATTTACAGGTGATTAGAACGCTTGTTATGGTCATTTTTACATATATTCATTCCACCTGTCCAGTGTGCATTTACAGGTGATTAGAACGCTTGTTATGGTCATTTTTACATATATTCATTCCACCTGTCCAGTGTGCATTTACAGGTGATTAGAACGCTTGTTATGGTCATTTTTACATATATTCATTCCACCTGTCCAGTGTGCATTTACAGGTGATTAGAACGCTTGTTATGGTCATTTTTACATATATTCATTCCACCTGTCCAGTGTGCATTTACAGGTGATTAGAACGCTTGTTATGGTCATTTTTACATATATTCATTCCACCTGTCCAGTGTGCATTTACAGGTGATTAGAACGCTTGTTATGGTCATTTTTACATATATTCATTCCACCTGTCCAGTGTGCATTTACAGGTGATTAGAACGCTTGTTATGGTCATTTTTACATATATTCATTCCACCTGTCCAGTGTGCATTTACAGGTGATTAGAACGCTCGTTATGGTCATTTTTACATATATTCATTCCACCTGTCCATTGTGCATTTACAGGTGATTAGAACGCTCGTTATGGTCATTTTTACATATATTCATTCCACCTGTCCAGTGTGCATTTACAGGTGATTAGAACGCTCGTTATGGTCATTTTTACATATATTCATTCCACCTGTCCAGTGTGCATTTACAGGTGATTAGAACGCTCGTTATGGTCATTTTTACATATATTCATTCCACCTGTCCAGTGTGCATTTACAGGTGATTAGAACGCTCGTTATGGTCATTTTTACATATATTCATTCCACCTGTCCAGTGTGCATTTACAGGTGATTAGAACGCTCGTTATGGTCATTTTTACATATATTCATTCCACCTGTCCAGTGTGCATTTACAGGTGATTAGAACGCTCGTTATGGTCATTTTTACATATATTCATTCCACCTGTCCAGTGTGCATTTACAGGTGATTAGAACGCTCGTTATGGTCATTTTTACATATATTCATTCCACCTGTCCACTGTGCATTTACAGGTGATTAGAACGCTTGTTATGGTCATTTTTACATATATTCATTCCACCTGTCCAGTGTGCATTTACAGGTGATTAGAACGCTTGTTATGGTCATTTTTACATATATTCATTCCACCTGTCCAGTGTGCATTTACAGGTGATTAGAACGCTTGTTATGGTCATTTTTACATATATTCATTCCACTTGTCCAGTGTGCATTTACAGGTGATTAGAACGCTTGTTATGGTCATTTTTACATATATTCATTCCACCTGTCCAGTGTGCATTTACAGGTGATTAGAACGCTTGTTATGGTCATTTTTACATATATTCATTCCACCTGTCCAGTGTGCATTTACAGGTGATTAGAACGCTTGTTATGGTCATTTTTACATATATTCATTCCACCTGTCCAGTGTGCATTTACAGGTGATTAGAACGCTTGTTATGGTCATTTTTACATATATTCATTCCACCTGTCCAGTGTGCATTTACAGGTGATTAGAACGCTTGTTATGGTCATTTTTACATATATTCATTCCACCTGTCCAGTGTGCATTTACAGGTGATTAGAACGCTTGTTATGGTCATTTTTACATATATTCATTCCACCTGTCCAGTGTGCATTTACAGGTGATTAGAACGCTTGTTATGGTCATTTTTACATATATTCATTCCACCTGTCCAGTGTGCATTTACAGGTGATTAGAACGCTTGTTATGGTCATTTTTACATATATTCATTCCACCTGTCCAGTGTGCATTTACAGGTGATTAGAACGCTTGTTATGGTCATTTTTACATATATTCATTCCACCTGTCCAGTGTGCATTTACAGGTGATTAGAACGCTTGTTATGGTCATTTTTACATATATTCATTCCACCTGTCCAGTGTGCATTTACAGGTGATTAGAACGCTTGTTATGGTCATTTTTACATATATTTATTCCACCTGTCCAGTGTGCATTTACAGGTGATTAGAACGCTCGTTATGGTCATTTTTACATATATTCATTCCACCTGTCCATTGTGCATTTACAGGTGATTAGAACGCTCGTTATGGTCATTTTTACATATATTCATTCCACCTGTCCAGTGTGCATTTACAGGTGATTAGAACGCTCGTTATGGTCATTTTTACATATATTCATTCCACCTGTCCATTGTGCATTTACAGGTGATTAGAACGCGTGTTATGGTCATTTTTACATATATTCATTCCACCTGTCCAGTGTGCATTTACAGGTGATTAGAACGCTTGTTATGGTCATTTTTACATATATTCATTCCACCTGTCCAGTGTGCATTTACAGGTGATTAGAACGCTCGTTATGGTCATTTTTACATATATTCATTCCACCTGTCCAGTGTGCATTTACAGGTGATTAGAACGCTCGTTATGGTCATTTTTACATATATTCATTCCACCTGTCCAGTGTGCATTTACAGGTGATTAGAACGCTCGTTATGGTCATTTTTACATATATTCATTCCACCTGTCCATTGTGCATTTACAGGTGATTAGAACGCTCGTTATGGTCATTTTTACATATATTCATTCCACCTGTCCAGTGTGCATTTACAGGTGATTAGAACGCTCGTTATGGTCATTTTTACATATATTCATTCCACCTGTCCAGTGTGCATTTACAGGTGATTAGAACGCTCGTTATGGTCATTTTTACATATATTCATTCCACCTGTCCAGTGTGCATTTACAGGTGATTAGAACGCTCGTTATGGTCATTTTTACATATATTCATTCCACCTGTCCAGTGTGCATTTACAGGTGATTAGAACGCTTGTTATGGTCATTTTTACATATATTCATTCCACCTGTCCAGTGTGCATTTACAGGTGATTAGAACGCTTGTTATGGTCATTTTTACATATATTCATTCCACCTGTCCAGTGTGCATTTACAGGTGATTAGAACGCTTGTTATGGTCATTTTTACATATATTCATTCCACCTGTCCAGTGTGCATTTACAGGTGATTAGAACGCTTGTTATGGTCATTTTTACATATATTTATTCCACCTGTCCAGTGTGCATTTACAGGTGATTAGAACGCTTGTTATGGTCATTTTTACATATATTCATTCCACCTGTCCATTGTGCATTTACAGGTGATTAGAACGCTCGTTATGGTCATTTTTACATATATTCATTCCACCTGTCCAGTGTGCATTTACAGGTGATTAGAACGCTCGTTATGGTCATTTTTACATATATTCATTCCACCTGTCCAGTGTGCATTTACAGGTGATTAGAACGCTCGTTATGGTCATTTTTACATATATTCATTCCACCTGTCCATTGTGCATTTACAGGTGATTAGAACGCTTGTTATGGTCATTTTTACATATATTCATTCCACCTGTCCAGTGTGCATTTACAGGTGATTAGAACGCTTGTTATGGTCATTTTTACATATATTCATTCCACCTGTCCAGTGTGCATTTACAGGTGATTAGAACGCTCGTTATGGTCATTTTTACATATATTCATTCCACCTGTCCAGTGTGCATTTACAGGTGATTAGAACGCTCGTTATGGTCATTTTTACATATATTCATTCCACCTGTCCATTGTGCATTTACAGGTGATTAGAACGCTCGTTATGGTCATTTTTACATATATTCATTCCACCTGTCCAGTGTGCATTTACAGGTGATTAGAACGCTCGTTATGGTCATTTTTACATATATTCATTCCACCTGTCCAGTGTGCATTTACAGGTGATTAGAACGCTCGTTATGGTCATTTTTACATATATTCATTCCACCTGTCCATTGTGCATTTACAGGTGATTAGAACGCTTGTTATGGTCATTTTTACATATATTCATTCCACCTGTCCAGTGTGCATTTACAGGTGATTAGAATGCTTGTTATGGTCATTTTTACATATATTCATTCCACCTGTCCAGTGTGCATTTACAGGTGATTAGAACGCTTGTTATGGTCATTTTTACATATATTCATTCCACCTGTCCAGTGTGCATTTACAGGTGATTAGAACGCTTGTTATGGTCATTTTTACATATATTCATTCCACCTGTCCAGTGTGCATTTACAGGTGATTAGAACGCTCGTTATGGTCATTTTTACATATATTCATTCCACCTGTCCATTGTGCATTTACAGGTGATTAGAACGCTCGTTAAGGTCATTTTTACATATATTCATTCCACCTGTCCAGTGTGCATTTACAGGTGATTAGAACGCTCGTTATGGTCATTTTTACATATATTCATTCCACCTGTCCAGTGTGCATTTACAGGTGATTAGAACGCTTGTTATGGTCATTTTTACATATATTCATTCCACCTGTCCAGTGTGCATTTACAGGTGACGTTAACCCTCTAACCCAGTTACTGGGGACAGGGGCTGAAGCCCTGAAGGGAGGGGGGGCACCAGGGTGCTCAACTACAGCCAGCCAGCTCCCTACCCCAATGATATGGGGGAGAGGGCCAGAGAGGGCTGAGGCTGACCCAGGGAGGGGGGCCTGACCCCCGGAAAAGGGTGCCTAACCCCGCCCATGGCCACAAGGGGGCGCTGATATATCCACCCAGCTCCCTTCACCAGGGAGGTTGCCTGACCCCACGCCAGCGCTCACAGGGGGTACTACTACATCCAGCCAACTCCCTGCCCCAGGGATATCGGGGGTGAGGGCCAGAGAGAGCTGAGGCCAACCCAGAGAGCGGGAGCTGACCTCCAGACAGGTGGGCGACCAGGGCCACCGGGGGCGCCACTACATTCACCTAGCTCCCTGCACTAGGGAGATGGGTGGAGACTGCCAGAGAGGGAGGGGGGGCCGACTACTGGAGAGAGTTGTGCCACTAAATACACCCAGAGAGGGCTGGGCCGACTCAGAGTGGGCGCTGACCTCCGAACAGGGGGGCCGACCCCCGCCTGAGGCCAGTTCATCCAGCCAGCTCCCTGCCCCAAGGAGATGGGTAGAGAAGACCCAGTGAGAGGGGGCCAACCCCCAGAGAGGTCTTAACCCCCCGCCTACATCCACCAGGGGGCACTACTACATTCAGCCAGTTCCCTGCCACAGCTATAGAGACAAATAGTAATGGCGTCTTTTTTGAAGGCACTAACTCCGCCATGGTTCGTTCGACAGCCTGTTTTTGTAGGGCTTTTTGATAATCGCTGAAAACAACTTATTTGGTAAATACAGACTTAGGAGATATTATACGTTTTGTTATATGAGATAATGTTCATCAGCTAACATCATTTTTTGTGATTGTTTTTTAAGCATTTATTACTATTATTATTTTAAATCACAAAGCACACGAAGGCTTCATAATTCATAAAGTTAAATGACTGACTCATAGAACACGTGAAAGATTTCCTAAGCCTGTCTTAACCTCTGACCTTATTTTCAGTGTTTTGTCATTTTTATACCATTATTACTGCATTTTATGCACACGTACAGTGACACACTGGCAGACGCACTGGCAGACACACTGGCAGACGCACTGGCAGACACACTGGTAGACACACTGGCAGAAACACTGGCAGACACACTGGCAGACACACTGGTAAACACACTGGCAGACGCACTGGCAGACACACTGGCAGACACACTGGTAGACACACTGGCAGACGCACTGGCAGACGCACTGGTAAACACACTGGCAGACGCACTGGCAGACACACTGGCAGACACACTGGCAGACACACTGGCAGACACACTGGCAGACGCACTGGCAGACGCACTGGCAGACGCACTGGCAGACACACTGGTAAACACACTGGCAGACGCACTGGCAGACACACTGGCAGACGCACTGGCAGACACACTGGCAGACACACTGGCAGACACACTGGCAGACACACTGGCAGACACACTGGCAGACACACTGGCAGACACACTGGCAGACACACTGGCAGACACACTGGCAGACACACTGGCAGACACACTGGTAGACACACTGGCAGACACACTGCAGACACACTGGCAGACACAATGGCAGACGCACTGGCAGACACAATGGCAGACGCACTGGCAGACACACTGGCAGACACACTGGCAGACACACTGGCAGACACACTGGCAGACACACTGGCAGACACACTGGCAGACACACTGGCAGACACACTGGCAGACACACTGGCAGACACACTGGCAGACACACTGGCAGACACAGACACACTGGCAGACACACTGGCAGACGCACTGGCAGACACACTGGCAGACACACTGGCAGACACACTGGTAGAGACACTGGCAGACACACTGGCAGACACACTGGCAGACACACTGGCAGACACACTGGTAGACACACTGGCAGACACACTGGTAGACACACTGGTAGACACAATGGCAGACGCACTGGTAAACACACTGGCAGACGCACTGGCAGACACAGACACACTGGCAGACACACTGGCAGACGCACTGGCAGACACACTGGCAGACACACTGGCAGACACACTGGCAGACACACTGGCAGACGCAGACACACTGGCAGACACACTGGCAGACACACTGGCAGACACACTGGCAGACACACTGGCAGACACACTGGCAGACACACTGGCAGACGCACTGGCAGACACAGACACACTGGTAAACACACTGACAGACACACTGGCAGACACACTGGCAGACACACTGGCAGACACACTGGCAGACATACTGGCAGACGCACTGGCAAACACACTGGCAGACGCACTGGCAGACACACTGGCAGACACACTGGTAGACACACTGGCAGACACACTGGCAGACACACTGGCAGACTCACTGGCAGACACACTGGCAGACACACTGGTAGACACACTGGCAGACACACTGCAGACACACTGCAGACACACTGGCAGACTCACTGGCAGACGCACTGGCAGACACACTGGTAGACACAATGGCAGACACACTGGCAGACACACTGGCAGACGCACTGGCAGACACACTGGCAGACGCACTGGCAGACACAGACACACTGGTAAACACACTGACAGACACACTGGCAGACACACTGGCAGACACACTGGCAGACACACTGGCAGACATACTGGCAGACGCACTGGCAAACACACTGGCAGACGCACTGGCAGACACACTGGTAGACACACTGGCAGACACACTGGCAGACTCACTGGCAGACACACTGGCAGACACACTGGTAGACACACTGGCAGACACACTGCAGACACACTGCAGACACACTGGCAGACGCACTGGCAGACGCACTGGCAGACACACTGGTAGACACAATGGCAGACACACTGGCAGACACACTGGCAGACGCACTGGCAGACACACTGGCAGACGCACTGGCAGACGCACTGGCAGACACACTGGCAGACACACTAGCAGACACACTGGTAGACACACTGGCAGACACACTGCAGACACACTGCAGACACACTGGCAGACGCACTGGCAGACGCACTGGCAGACACACTGGTAGACACACTGGCAGACACACTGGTAGACACACTGGCAGACACACTGGCAGACACACTGGCAGACACACTGGCAGACACAGACACACTGGCAGACGCACTGGCAGACACACTGGCAGACGCACTGGCAGACACACTGGCAGACACACTGGCAGACGCACTGGCAGACACACTGGCAGACACACTGGCAGACACACTGGCAGACACACTGGTAGACACACTGGCAGACACACTGGCAGACACACTGGCAGACACACTGGTAGACACACTGGCAGACACACTGGTAGACACACTGGTAGACACAATGGCAGACGCACTGGTAAACACACTGGCAGACGCACTGGCAGACACAGACACACTGGCAGACACACTGGCAGACGCACTGGCAGACACACTGGCAGACACACTGGCAGACACACTGGCAGACACACTGGCAGACGCAGACACACTGGCAGACACACTGGCAGACACACTGGCAGACACACTGGCAGACACACTGACAGACACACTGGCAGACACACTGGCAGACACACTGGCAGACACACTGGCAGACACACTGGCAGATGCACTGGCAGACACAGACACACTGGTAAACACACTGACAGACACACTGGCAGACACACTGGCAGACACACTGGCAGACACACTGGCAGACACACTGGCAGACGCACTGGCAAACACACTGGCAGACGCACTGGCAGACACACTGGCAGACACACTGGCAGACGCACTGGCAGACACAGACACACTGGCAGACACACTGGCAGACGCACTGGCAGACACACTGGCAGACACACTGGCAGACACACTGGCAGACACACTGGCAGACGCAGACACACTGGCAGACACACTGGCAGACACACTGGCAGACACACTGGCAGACACACTGGCAGACACACTGGCAGACGCACTGGCAGACACACTGGCAGACACACTGGCAGACACACTGGCAGACACACTGGTAGACACACTGGCAGACACACTGGCAGACACACTGGCAGACACACTGGTAGACACACTGGCAGACACACTGGTAGACACACTGGTAGACACAATGGCAGACGCACTGGTAAACACACTGGCAGACGCACTGGCAGACACAGACACACTGGCAGACACACTGGCAGACGCACTGGCAGACACACTGGCAGACACACTGGCATACACACTGGCAGACACACTGGCAGACGCAGACACACTGGCAGACACACTGGCAGACACACTGGCAGACACACTGGCAGACAAACTGACAGACACACTGGCAGACACACTGGCAGACACACTGGCAGACACACTGGCAGACACACTGGCAGACACACTGGCAGATGCACTGGCAGACACAGACACACTGGTAAACACACTGACAGACACACTGGCAGACACACTGGCAGACACACTGGCAGACACACTGGCAGACACACTGGCAGACGCACTGGCAAACACACTGGCAGACGCACTGGCAGACACACTGGCAGACACACTGGTAGACACACTGGCAGACACACTGGCAGACACACTGGCAGACTCACTGGCAGACACACTGGCAGACACACTGGTAGACACACTGGCAGACACACTGCAGACACACTGCAGACACACTGGCAGACGCACTGGCAGACGCACTGGCAGACACACTGGTAGACACACTGGCAGACGCACTGGCAGACGCACTGGCAGACGCACTGGCAGACGCACTGGCAGACACACTGGCAGACACACTGGCAGACACACTGGTAGACACACTGGCAGACACACTGCAGACACACTGGCAGACGCACTGGCAGACGCACTGGCAGACACACTGGTAGACGCACTGGCAGACACACTGGTAGACACACTGGCAGACACACTGGCAGACGCACTGGTAGACACACTGGCAGACGCACTGGTAGACACACTGGTAGACGCACTGGCAGACACACTGGTAGACACACTGGTAGACACACTGGCAGACGCACTGGTAGACACACTGGCAGACGCACTGGTAGACACACTGGCAGACGCAGACACACTGGTAGACACACTGGTAGACACAGACGCACTGGTAGACACACTGGTAGACACACTGGTAGACACAGACACACTGGTAGACACACTGGTAGACACAGACACACTAGTAGACGCACTGGCAGACGCAGACACACTGGCAGACACACTGGCAGACACAGACACACTGGCAGACACACTGGCAGACACAGACACACTGGCAGACGCACTGGTAGACGCACTGGCAGACACACTGGCAGACGCACTGGTAGACACACTGGCAGACGCAGACACACTGGCAGACACACTGGCAGACACACTGGCAGACACAGACACACTGGCAGACACACTGGTAGACACACTGGTAGACACACTGGCAGACACACTGGTAGACACACTGGTAGACACACTGGCAGACACACTGGCAGACACACTGGTAGACACACTGACAGACACACTGACAGACACACTGGCAGACACACTGGTAGACACAGACACACTGGCAGACACACTGGCAGACGCAGACACACTGGTAGACACACTGGCAGACACACTGGCAGACACACTGGCAGACACACTGGCAGACGCAGACACACTGGCAGACACACTGGCAGACACACTGGCAGACGCACTGGCAGACACACTGGCAGACACACTGGCAGACGCACTGGCAGACACACTGGCAGACACACTGGCAGACACACTGGCAGACACACTGGTAGACACACTGGCAGACACACTGGCAGACACACTGGCAGACACACTGGTAGACACAATGGCAGATGCACTGGTAAACACACTGGCAGACGCACTGGCAGACACAGACACACTGGCAGACACACTGGCGGACGCACTGGCAGACACACTGGCAGACACACTGGCAGACACACTGGCAGACACACTGGCAGACGCAGACACACTGGCAGACACACTGGCAGACACACTGGCAGACCCACTGACAGACACACTGGCAGACACACTGGCAGACACACTGGCAGACACACTGGCAGACACACTGGCAGACGCACTGGCAGACACAGACACACTGGTAAACACACTGACAGACACACTGGCAGACACACTGGCAGACACACTGGCAGACACACTGGCAGACACACTGGCAGACGCACTGGCAAACACACTGGCAGACGCACTGGCAGACACACTGGCAGACACACTGGTAGACACACTGGCAGACACACTGGCAGACACACTGGCAGACTCACTGGCAGACACACTGGCAGACACACTGGTAGACACACTGGCAGACACACTGCAGACACACTGCAGACACACTGGCAGACGCACTGGCAGACGCACTGGCAGACACACTGGTAGACACACTGGCAGACACACTGGCAGACACACTGGCAGACGCACTGGCAGACGCACTGGCAGACACACTGGCAGACACACTGGCAGACACACTGGTAGACACACTGGCAGACACACTGCAGACACACTGGCAGACGCACTGGCAGACGCACTGGCAGACACACTGGCAGACACACTGGTAGACACACTGGCAGACACACTGCAGACACACTGGCAGACGCACTGGTAGACACACTGGCAGACACACTGGCAGACACACTGGCAGACACAGACACACTGGCAGACACACTGGCAGACACACTGGCAGACGCACTGGCAGACACACTGGCAGACACACTGGCAGACACACTGGTAGAGACACTGGCAGACACACTGGCAGACACACTGGCAGACACACTGGCAGACACACTGGTAGACACACTGGCAGACACACTGGTAGACACACTGGTAGACACAATGGCAGACGCACTGGTAAACACACTGGCAGACGCACTGGCAGACACAGACACACTGGCAGACACACTGGCAGACGCACTGGCAGACACACTGGCAGACACACTGGCAGACACACTGGCAGACACACTGGCAGACGCAGACACACTGGCAGACACACTGGCAGACACACTGGCAGACACACTGGCAGACACACTGGCAGACACACTGGCAGACACACTGGCAGACACACTGGCAGACGCACTGGCAGACACAGACACACTGGTAAACACACTGACAGACACACTGGTAGACACACTGGCAGACACACTGGCAGACACACTGGCAGACATACTGGCAGACGCACTGGCAAACACACTGGCAGACGCACTGGCAGACACACTGGCAGACACACTGGTAGACACACTGGTAGACACACTGGCAGACACACTGGCAGACTCACTGGCAGACACACTGGCAGACACACTGGTAGACACACTGGCAGACACACTGCAGACACACTGCAGACACACTGGCAGACGCACTGGCAGACGCACTGGCAGACACACTGGTAGACACAATGGCAGACACACTGGCAGACACACTGGCAGACGCACTGGCAGACACACTGGCAGACGCACTGGCAGACGCACTGGCAGACACACTGGCAGACACACTAGCAGACACACTGGTAGACACACTGGCAGACACACTGCAGACACACTGCAGACACACTGGCAGACGCACTGGCAGACGCACTGGCAGACACACTGGTAGACACACTGGCAGACACACTGGTAGACACACTGGCAGACACACTGGTAGACACACTGGCAGACACACTGGCAGACACACTGGCAGACACACTGGCAGACACAGACACACTGGTAGACACACTGGCAGACACACTGCAGACACACTGCAGACACACTGGCAGACACACTGGCAGACGCACTGGCAGACACACTGGCAGACACACTGGCAGACGCACTGGCAGACACACTGGCAGACACACTGGCAGACACACTGGCAGACACACTGGTAGACACACTGGCAGACACACTGGCAGACACACTGGCAGACACACTGGTAGACACACTGGCAGACACACTGGTAGACACACTGGTAGACACAATGGCAGACGCACTGGTAAACACACTGGCAGACGCACTGGCAGACACAGACACACTGGCAGACACACTGGCAGACGCACTGGCAGACACACTGGCAGACACACTGGCAGACGCAGACACACTGGCAGACACACTGGCAGACACACTGGCAGACACACTGGCAGACACACTGGCAGACACACTGGCAGACACACTGGCAGACACACTGGCAGACACACTGGCAGACACACTGGCAGACGCACTGGCAGACACAGACACACTGGTAAACACACTGACAGACACACTGGCAGACACACTGGCAGACACACTGGCAGACACACTGGTAGACACACTGGCAGACACACTGCAGACACACTGGCAGACGCACTGGCAGACGCACTGGCAGACACACTGGTAGACGCACTGGCAGACACACTGGTAGACACACTGGCAGACACACTGGCAGACGCACTGGTAGACACACTGGCAGACGCACTGGTAGACACACTGGTAGACGCACTGGCAGACACACTGGTAGACACACTGGTAGACACACTGGCAGACGCACTGGTAGACACACTGGCAGACGCACTGGTAGACACACTGGCAGACGCAGACACACTGGTAGACACACTGGTAGACACAGACGCACTGGTAGACACACTGGTAGACACACTGGTAGACACAGACACACTGGTAGACACACTGGTAGACACAGACACACTAGTAGACGCACTGGCAGACGCAGACACACTGGCAGACACACTGGCAGACACAGACACACTGGCAGACACACTGGCAGACACAGACACACTGGCAGACGCACTGGTAGACACACTGGCAGACACACTGGCAGACGCACTGGTAGACACACTGGCAGACGCAGACACACTGGCAGACACACTGGCAGACACACTGGCAGACACAGACACACTGGCAGACACACTGGTAGACACACTGGTAGACACACTGGCAGACACACTGGTAGACACACTGGTAGACACACTGGCAGACACACTGGCAGACACACTGGTAGACACACTGACAGACACACTGACAGACACACTGGCAGACACACTGGTAGACACAGACACACTGGCAGACACACTGGCAGACGCAGACACACTGGTAGACACACTGGCAGACACACTGGCAGACACACTGGCAGACACACTGGCAGACGCAGACACACTGGCAGACACACTGGCAGACACACTGGCAGACGCACTGGCAG
Organism: Salvelinus fontinalis; assembly: GCF_029448725.1. NCBI lineage: Eukaryota > Metazoa > Chordata > Actinopteri > Salmoniformes > Salmonidae > Salvelinus > Salvelinus fontinalis. Next base: position 2,981,791 of record NC_074677.1, read on the forward strand.
ACACACTGGCAGACACACTGGCAGACGCACTGGCAGACACACTGGCAGACACACTGGCAGACACACTGGCAGACACACTGGTAGACACACTGGCAGACACACTGGCAGACACACTGGCAGACACACTGGTAGACACACTGGCAGACACACTGGTAGACACACTGGTAGACACAATGGCAGACGCACTGGTAAACACACTGGCAGACGCACTGGCAGACACAGACACACTGGCAGACACACTGGCAGACGCACTGGCAGACACACTGGCAGACACACTGGCAGACACACTGGCAGACACACTGGCAGACGCAGACACACTGGCAGACACACTGGCAGACACACTGGCAGACACACTGGCAGACACACTGACAGACACACTGGCAGACACACTGGCAGACACACTGGCAGACACACTGGCAGACACACTGGCAGACGCACTGGCAGACACAGACACACTGGTAAACACACTGACAGACACACTGGCAGACACACTGGCAGACACACTGGCAGACACACTGGCAGACACACTGGCAGACGCACTGGCAAACACACTGGCAGACGCACTGGCAGACACACTGGCAGACACACTGGTAGACACACTGGCAGACACACTGGCAGACACACTGGCAGACTCACTGGCAGACACACTGGCAGACACACTGGTAGACACACTGGCAGACACACTGCAGACACACTGCAGACACACTGGCAGACGCACTGGCAGACGCACTGGCAGACACACTGGTAGACACACTGGCAGACACACTGGCAGACACACTGGCAGACGCACTGGCAGACACACTGGCAGACGCACTGGCAGACGCACTGGCAGACACACTGGCAGACACACTGGCAGACACACTGGTAGACACACTGGCAGACACACTGCAGACACACTGGCAGACGCACTGGCAGACGCACTGGCAGACACACTGGTAGACGCACTGGCAGACACACTGGTAGACACACTGGCAGACACACTGGCAGACGCACTGGTAGACACACTGGCAGACGCACTGGTAGACACACTGGTAGACGCACTGGCAGACACACTGGTAGACACACTGGTAGACACACTGGCAGACGCACTGGTAGACACACTGGCAGACGCACTGGTAGACACACTGGCAGACGCAGACACACTGGTAGACACACTGGTAGACACAGACGCACTGGTAGACACACTGGTAGACACACTGGTAGACACAGACACCCTGCTAGACACACTGGTAGACACAGACACACTAGTAGACGCACTGGCAGACGCAGACACACTGGCAGACACACTGGCAGACACAGACACACTGGCAGACACACTGGCAGACACAGACACACTGGCAGACGCACTGGTAGACGCACTGGCAGACACACTGGCAGACGCACTGGTAGACACACTGGCAGACGCAGACACACTGGCAGACACACTGGCAGACACACTGGCAGACACAGACACACTGGCAGACACACTGGTAGACACACTGGTAGACACACTGGCAGACACACTGGTAGACACACTGGTAGACACACTGGCAGACACACTGGCAGACACACTGGTAGACACACTGACAGACACACTGACAGACACACTGGCAGACACACTGGTAGACACAGACACACTGGCAGACACACTGGCAGACGCAGACACACTGGTAGACACACTGGCAGACACACTGGCAGACACACTGGCAGACACACTGGCAGACGCAGACACACTGGCAGACACACTGGCAGACACACTGGCAGACACACTGGCAGACACACTGGCAGACACACTGGCAGACACACTGGCAGACACACTGGCAGACGCAGACACACTGGTAGACACACTGGCAGACACACTGGCAGACGCACTGGCAGACACACTGGCAGACACACTGGCAGACGCACTGGCAGACGCACTGGCAGACACACTGGCAGACACACTGGTAGACACACTGGCAGACGCACTGGCAGACACAGACACACTGGTAAACACACTGGCAGACACACTGGCAGACACACTGGCAGACACACTGGCAGACACACTGGCAGACCCACTGGTAAACACACTGGCAGACGCACTGGCAGACACACTGGCAGACACACTGGTAGACACACTGGCAGACACACTGGCAGACGCACTGGCAGACACACTGGCAGACACACTGGCAGACACACTGGCAGACGCAGACACACTGGCAGACACACTGGCAGACACACCGGCAGACACACTGGCAGACACACTGGCAGACGCACTGGCAGACAAACTGGCAGACGCACTGGCAGACACACTGGCAGACACACTGGCAGACACACTGGCAGACGCAGACACACTGGCAGACACACTGGCAGACACACTGGCAGACACACTGGCAGACGCACTGGCAGACACACTGGCAGACACACTGGCAGACACACTGGCAGACACACTGGCAGACACACTGGCAGACACAGACACACTGGCAGACACAGACTCACTGGCAGACACACTGGCAGACGCACTGGCAGACACACTGGCAGACACACTGGCAGACACACTGGCAGACACACTGGCAGACACACTGGCAGACGCACTGGCAGACACACTGGCAGACACACTAGCAGACGCAGACACACTGGCAGACGCAGACACACTGGCAGACACACTGGCAGACACACTGGCAGACGCACTGGCAGACGCACTGGCAGACGCACTGGCAGACACACTGGCAGACACACTGGCAGACACACTGGCAGACACAGACACTCTGGCAGACACACTGGCAGACACACTGGCAGACGCACTGGCAGACGCACTGGCAGACACACTGGCAGACACACTGGCAGACGCACTGGCAGACACACTGGCAGACACACTGGCAGACACACTGGCAGACGCACTGGCAGACACACTGGCAGACGCACTGGCAGACACACTGGCAGACACACTGGCAGACACACTGGCAGACACACTGGCAGACGCACTGGCAGACACACTGGCAGACGCACTGGCAGACACACTGGCAGACACACTGGCAGACACACTGGCAGACGCAGACACACTGGTAGACACACTGGCAGACACACTGGCAGACTCACTGGCAGACACACTGGCAGACGCACTGGCAGACGCACTGGCAGACACACTGGCAGACACACTGGCAGACGCACTGGCAGACACACTGGCAGACACACTGGCAGACACACTGGCAGACACACTGGTAGACACACTGGCAGACACACTGGCAGACACACTGGCAGACACACTGGCAGACACACTGGCAGGCACACTGGCAGACACACTGGCAGACACACTGGCAGACACACTGGCAGACGCAGACACACTGGCAGACGCACTGGCAGACACACTGGTAGACACACTGGCAGACGCACTGGCAGACACACTGGCAGACGCACTGGCAGACGCACTGGCAGACACACTGGCAGACACACTGGCAGACACACTGGCAGACACACTGGCAGACGCACTGGCAGACGCACTGGCAGACACACTGGCATACGCACTGGCAGACACACTGGCAGACGCACTGGCAGACACACTGGCAGACACACTGGCAGACGCACTGGCAGACACACTGGCAGACGCACTGGCAGACACACTGGCAGACACACTGGCAGACACACTGGCAGACGCACTGGCAGACACACTGGCAGACACAATGGCAGACACACTGGCAGACACACTGGCAGACACACTGGTAATATTTTGTTAAATACATATAACTGGGCCATCTTTGAGCCATCCCTGCCCGGCAGTCCTCCGTGTCATGGAACACGTCCATCTCACTCCACTGCTTCCTCTTGACTTTCTCCACGTTGTGGTGTGAAATACATGTAGCTAAATAACTTGGCAAACTATACTCATTTTAGAAAGATAGTTTGAATATGTAAAAACGTTTACATTTCAGAGATAAAGCATTGAAAGATGAAAGTTTTCACAATAACTGAAGGTGTACCGACGTTTTTAGTTTGATGCTATCTGTAATGAAAATGTGTGTCCCAATGAGTTTAATAGTGATGCATGCATTGTAACACTAAGTGCTGCCTCTGTGTAGCTGTTGTCAGATGAAACATCGCCTACGGTGATAGGTGTCAAAGGGGTCATGGTTCAAAGGTCAAAATACATTTTTGCAGATTGTGCAAAAAAACGCCCTGGTCAGAGGACTCCTATTTTGATACGGTAAAGCTCGACAACTTTCCGTTGTTTTTTGTGATATGTATTATCTAACGCTTACAATTGATTTCCTTTTTGCTTCCTTATATTAACATTTATATCAACAAGCTAGCAACATTAGCAAGTCCATTAGCTATATTTCAGAGGGAAAAAGTTGTATATTAAATGATGTGTGGTCTACCAAGCAGTCGAATAACATGAAAGGCCGCCCAGTAAGGAAGAAGCCACTACTCCAAAAACGCCATAAAAAAAAAAGCCAGACTACGGTTTGCAACTGCACATGGGGACAAAGATCGTACATTTTAGAGAAATGTCCTCTGGTCTGATGAAACAAAAATAGAACTGTTTGGCCATAATGACCATCGTTATGTTCGGAGGAAAAGGGGGGAGGCTTGCAAGCCGAAGAACACCATCCCAACCGTGAAGCACGGGGGTGGCAGCATCATGTTGTGGGGGTGCTTTGCTGCAGGAGGGACTGGTGCACTTCACAATATAGATGGCATCATGAGGGAGGAAAATTATGTGGATGTATTGAAGCAACATCTCAAGACATCAGTCAGGAAGTTAAAGCTTAGTCGCAAATGGGTCTTCCAAATGGACATTGACCCCAAGCATACTTCCAAAGTTGTGGAAAAGTGGCTTAAGGACAACAAAGTCAAGGTATTGAAGTGGCCATCACAAAGCCCTGACCTCAATCCAATAGAACATTTGTGGGTAGAACTGAAAAAGCGTGTGCGAGCAAGGAGGCCTACAAGCCTGACCCAGTTACACCAGCTCTGTCAGGAGGAATGGGCCAAAAATCACCCAACTTATTGTGGGAAGCTTGTGGAAGGCTACCTGAAAAGTTTGACCCAAGTGAAACAATTTAAAGGCAATGCTAACAAATTGAGTTTATGTAAACTTCTGACCCACTGGGAATGTGATGAAAGAAGTTAAAGCTGAAGTAAATCATTCTCTCTACTATTATTCTGACATTTCACATTCTTAAAATAAAGTAGTGATCCTAACTGACCTAAACCAGGGAATTTTTACTGGTATTTAATACCAGGAATTGTGAAAAACTGAGTTTAAATGTAATTGGCTAAGGTGTATGTAAACTTCCGACTTCAACTGTATGTACAGTACCAGTCAAAAGTTTGGAAACACCTTCTCATTGAGTGGTCTTTCTTTAATTCTTACTATTTGTAGAATAATAGTGAGGACATCACAAGTATTAAATAACACATATGGAATCATGTAGTAACCAAAAAAGTATACAAATCAAAATATATTTTATATTTTAGATTGTTCAAAGTACTTTCAAAGTAGCCACCGTTTGCCTTGATGACAGCTTTGCTCACCCTTGAATGAGTAGGTGTGTCCAATCTTTTGACTGGTACTGTATATACAGGTGTGTGTGCATATATTCAGTTTATACAGTGCATTCAGAAAGTTTGTTACACATTTTGTTACTTTACAGCGTTAATCTAAAAATAATATATATATATATATATATATATATATATATATTTCTCCATCAATCTACACACCTTACCCTATAATAACAAAGCGAAAACAGGGTTTTAGAAAATAACAGAAATACCTGATTTACATAAGTATTCAGACTCTTTGCTATGAGACGTATATCTTTTTAGATTCTTAATTCCATTCTTTTACTAGATTTGTATGTATTGGGTATATGTTGTGTAAATATTAGATATTACCTATTAGATATTACTGCACTGTCAGAGCTAGAAGCACAAGCATTTCGCTACACCCGCAATAACATCTGCTAAACACGTGTATGTGACCAATACAATTGATTTGAGGCTCAAAATTGAGCTCAGGTACATCCTGTTTCCATTGATCATCCTTGAGATGTTTCTACAACTTGATTGGAGTCCACCTGTGGTCAATTCAATTGATTGGACATGATTTGTAAAGATACACACCTGTCTATATAAGGTTCCACAGTTGAAAGTGCATGTCAGAGCAAAAACCAAGCCATGAGGTCAAAGGAATTGTCCGTAGAGCTCTGAGAGGATTGTGTTGAGGCACAGATCTGGGGAAGGTTAGCAAAACATGTCTGCAGCATTGAAGGTCCCCAAGAACACACTGGCCTCCATTTTTTTATTTTAGAAGAAGTTTGGAACCACCAAGACTCTTCATAGAGCTGGCTGCCCAGCTAAACTGAGCAATCAGGGAAGAAGGGCCTTGGTCAGGAAGGTAACCAAGAACCCGATGGTCACTCTGACAGAGCTCCAAAGTTCCTTTGTGGAGATGGGAGAACCTTCCAGAAGGAAAACCATCTCTACAGCACTCCACCAATCAGGCCTTTATGGTAGAGTGGCCAGACGGAAGCCACTCCTCAGTAAAAGGCGCATGACAGCCCGCTTGGAGTTTTCCAAAAGGCAACTAAAGACTCTGACCATGAGAAACAAGATTCTCTGGTCTGATGAAACCAATATTGAACTCTTTGGCCTGAATGTCAAGTGTCACGTCTGGAGGAAACCTGGCACCATCCCTACGGTGACGCATGGTGGTGGCAGCATCACAGTGGGGATGTTTTTCAGCGGCAGGGACTGGGAGACTAGTCATGATTGAGGGAATGCTTCTACACCTGCATTGCTTGATGTTTGGGGTTTTAGGCTGGGTTTCTGTGCAGCACTTTGATATATCAGCTGATGTAAGAAGGACTATATAAATACATTTGATTTGATTTGAATTTGATTTGATTTACGGCGCAAAACACAGAGAAACCTGCTCCAGAGCGCTCAGGACCTCAGACTGGGGCAAAGGTTCACCTTCCAATGGGACAACGACCCTAAGCACACAGCCAAGACAACACTGGAGTGGCTTTGGGATAAGTCTCTCAATATCCTTGAGTGGCCCAGCGAGAGCCTGGACTTGAACCAGATCGAACATCTCTGGAGAGACTTGAATTCTTTCCGAAATCACTGTAAAATATGGCACTTAGCAGATTATTTGTTCTAAAGCACCTTATAGTCATTCTTTTATACATTTTACATATGGGTGGTCCTGGGATTTGAACCCACTACCCTGGCGTTACAAGCTTTACCAACTGAGCTACAAAGGACCTTTAAAACCCAGGGGTGTGTGACCATGTGTGTTTGTCTGCTCAGTGTCAGGGTGTTGACAGTGCTGAGTGTCTCTCTGGGTGGTCTATTGTGTGTATAACTGAACTGATGGATGGATCCCCCCACACACAGAGTCAGACACTCCAGCAGAATGTGTGTTGTTACCAGCCAAGAGAAAGCAGAGAAGTGTTGATATAACTGTGTATAAGAGGACATTTAGCCTGGCATTCAATCCGATCGCGGTGTGACTGCTAGGAGCCATTTAAAGTTTGGAACGGTCAGACGGACAACACTGAGAGCAACGTCAGACAGACAACACTGAGAGCAACGTTCTGTATGGAACAGTTTGGGACGGTCAGACAGACAACACTGAGAGCAACGTTCTGTATGGAACAGTTTGGGACGGTCAGACAGACAACACTGAGAGCAACGTTCTGTATGGAACAGTTTGGGACGGTCAGACAGACAACACTGAGAGCAACGTTCTGTATGGAACAGTTTGGGACGGTCAGACAGACAACACTGAGAGCAACGTTCTGTATGGAACAGTTTGGGACGGTCAGACAGACAACACTGAGAGCAACGTTCTGTATGGAACAGTTTGGGACGGTCAGACAGACAACACTGAGAGCAACGTTCTGTATGGAACAGTTTGGGACGGTCAGACAGACAACACTGAGAGCAACGTCAGACAGACAACACTGAGAGCAACGTTCTGTATGGAACAGTTTGGGACGGTCAGACGGACAACACTGAGAGCAACGTCAGACAGACAACACTGAGAGCAACGTTCTGTATGGAACAGTTTGGGACGGTCAGACAGACAACACTGAGAGCAACGTTCTGTATGGAACAGTTTGGGACGGTCAGACAGACAACACTGCATCATGGCGTACTTCATCAAGTGCAATTCACAGGAGTGGGAAGTTAATTTGATATACTACTTTTCACAGAGTCCTTGTGTGAATATGTGTGTGGGGGGTGATTGTGTGACAGTGTTTATATTTAGATTGCAGGGTTTGTTATGTTCTGAGGAAGACTAAACAGAATTACAGCTGGCATGACATCAGCCCCCCCATCCCTCCACCCTGTCCTCCCTCCACTCTGTCCTCCCTCCACTCTGTCCTCCCTCCACCCTATCCTCCCTCCACTCTGTCCTCCGTCCACCCTGTCCTCCCTCCACTCTGTCCTCCCTCCACTCTGTCCTCCCTCCACTCTGTCCTCCCTCCACTCTGTCCTCCCTCCACTCTATCCTCCCTCCACCCTGTCCTCCCTCCATTCTATCCTCCCTCCACTCTGTCCTCCCTCCACTCTGTCCTCCCTCCACTCTGTCCTCCCTCCACTCTGTCCTCCCTCCACCCTGTCCTCCCTCCACTCTGTCCTCCCTCCATCCTGTCCTCCCTCCACTCTGTCCTCCCTCCACCCTGTCCTCCCTCCACTCTGTCCTCCCTCCACTCTGTCCTCCCTCCACCCTGTCCTCCCTCCACTCTGTCCTCCCTCCATCCTGCCCTCCCTCCACTCTGTCCTCCCTCCACCCTGTCCTCCCTCCACCCTGTCCTCCCTCCACTCTGTCCTCCCTCCACCCTGCCCTCCCTCCACCCTGTCCTCCCTCCACTCTGTCCTCCCTCCACCCTGTCCTCCCTCCATCCTGTCCTCCCTCCACTCTGTCCTCCCTCCACTCTGTCCTCCCTCCACCCTGTCCTCCCTCCACCCTGTCCTCCCTCCACTCTGTCCTCCCTCCACTCTGCCCTCCCTCCACTCTGTCCTCCCTCCACCCTGTCCTCCCTCCACCCTGTCCTCCCTCCATTCTATCCTCCCTCCACTCTGTCCTCCCTCCACCCTGTCCTCCCTCCACCCTGTCCTCCCTCCACTCTGTCCTCCCTCCACTCTGTCCTCCCTCCACCCTGTCCTCCCTCCACTCTGTCCTCCGTCCACCCTGTCCTCCCTCCACTCTGTCCTCCCTCCACTCTGTCCTCCCTCCACTCTGTCCTCCCTCCACTCTGTCCTCCCTCCACTCTATCCTCCCTCCACCCTGTCCTCCCTCCATTCTATCCTCCCTCCACTCTGTCCTCCCTCCACTCTGTCCTCCCTCCACTCTGTCCTCCCTCCACTCTGTCCTCCCTCCACCCTGTCCTCCCTCCACTCTGTCCTCCCTCCATCCTGTCCTCCCTCCACTCTGTCCTCCCTCCACCCTGTCCTCCCTCCACTCTGTCCTCCCTCCACTCTGTCCTCCCTCCACCCTGTCCTCCCTCCACTCTGTCCTCCCTCCATCCTGCCCTCCCTCCACTCTGTCCTCCCTCCACCCTGTCCTCCCTCCACCCTGTCCTCCCTCCACTCTGTCCTCCCTCCACCCTGCCCTCCCTCCACCCTGTCCTCCCTCCACTCTGTCCTCCCTCCACCCTGTCCTCCCTCCATCCTGTCCTCCCTCCACTCTGTCCTCCCTCCACTCTGTCCTCCCTCCACCCTGTCCTCCCTCCACCCTGTCCTCCCTCCACTCTGTCCTCCCTCCACTCTGCCCTCCCTCCACTCTGTCCTCCCTCCACCCTGTCCTCCCTCCACCCTGTCCTCCCTCCATTCTATCCTCCCTCCACTCTGTCCTCCCTCCACCCTGTCCTCCCTCCACTCTGTCCTCCCTCCACCC